>NC_141551.1:47460000-47667500 GCF_021556685.1 Rattus norvegicus
AGAATTATGCCAAGGGGGCCAAGATGTAAATAAATAAAATAATTAATTATAAAACAGTAAGTCAAAAACAAAACAAAATAAACTTCTTTTATCCTTCATCCCATTCCCCTTTTAAACCCACAAACACAAACACACTCAGCAATAACAACATAATACGGAGTCCATTTTGTGTTACCTGGCCACTTCAGGACACAGGTTTCCCCAGAGTGAATTTGGGGTTTCCAATGGCACTTCACTAGATAAAACTGATCTTTTTGCTTTCCAGGTAGTATCAACTGCAAATATCTTATTGAATAAGGATGAAAATTTGATTTGTGTCCCCTTTCCATTTTCTTAACAACTATTGTCACTTGAGAACGTCAACCTTTCTGTGACACGCGACCTTGTACATAAGATAAATATCAAATTTCCATATTATCTGTTTTTTGACATGCTAAATTATAATATAAACTATTGACTTCCCATTGACTTTCCACTTCAATGATACATTCACCCTTCTATCAGCAAGTAAGCAATAATCAGTAACCTACATGTCGGATGCCATAAAATACCATGATCAGTTGTGGGACCCAGTCATGTAACCAATACTGTGTTGTCATTATTATAATGGGGAGAAGGCTGAAGTGTTTCAGAATAACAGATAACAGATAGAGTTGTTTAATGATAAGAAAAAGTTACATAAAAATATACAGGTTTGGTGACTTAAAAAATGAATCTCTCTCTCTCTCTCTCTCTCTCTCTCTCTCTCTCTTTCTCTATTCTTCCTTCCCTCCCTATAACTGCCTACTTTAATACTTTAATGGATATTTGGACATACTTAATGGCTCCTTACAAACTAGTACTCCAGACAAGAAAAACCTGCCCCTAAACTGGATTTCCCTCTGACTGCAGAGCAGTGACTGAGTAGCTAAAACGAAAACACTTTATTTCTGCTGCAGTGTGACAGGGACCCAAATGATTACATCGAAATATGGAAGCGACCTAAGGATACACAGACAATAAAGTCATCTGAAGGGCTTATGAGTCTCACTTCTCAAAATATAATCTAGTTTTTAAAGGGGGATTATGTGATAATTAGAGAGGGAACATAAATATAGGGAGAAAAATAGAGGGTGATGAAGGATGAGTATGATCAAATTATAGAAAATACAGTGAAACGTATTATTTAAAATTAATTCATACTAACAAGACAGTTTAAAAATAAATTATTTGATAATGCCTGTAGATGTCATGGGACTTTATCACACCCTTTATTTAAATGGTGTTGAACTTTTATTTCAATATGTTTGCAAAAACTAGAAAATATATTTTTAGTATGATGACACATTGGCTCAATGTCTCCGTCAGCAAACTTTTAACAGTGCATTTTGATGAGGAACTGATGACAGCACTGTACACTCGAACTAGACACATGGACTTAGGTTTTAAAATAGATTAATAATAAATGTCTCCTTTTCAAGATATTCACATGACTTAGACCACAACAGAAAAAACAACAGAATGCAATATCATTATGGGAAGTCTTTCACGAAGTTAGTATGTTAGGTGGCTAACTTAGAGGTAGAGGTTATGAAACACATGTCCTACAAGGCATGCACTAACTAGTAGTGAACAGGTGTTAGGCTTTCTCTAACATATATTTCATACATAAAGAGCTCATATATTAGAACCGAACAATGCATTAATGTTTTAATCTCACAGGTTCAATAAGGCAGTCATTTTAGATCCTTGGTAGACTGTATATGTAATTTTCCTAATTGAATCAATGATGCCCACCATTATATGCAGTTAAAACTGTTCTAACATATCTCCAACTGTAGTGTTTCTCTTGCTTCTGATGTTTGCAGGATGATCCTTGGGACCTTGACATTGACTCAATGCTGCTCTATGTCCCTGAACATTTCTGAGGATTTTCAACTGCAGGCTGTTTGGCTGAATTTTCAATGCTCCATTTCTGAACTCATTCATCCTGTTCCTGTCTTATAACCAAATAAAACGAGAGATGACAAACGCATTTCACTTTCAGTTCTGACCTTATGAGACTAGTAAGCACTCCCTGGACTGTTGTGTCAATATGCCCCAATTCTGTAGTAAGGTATAATTAGGGTAGGAGCAAAAATGCCTGTGTCCATCTGTAGCAATTTGTCTATGGCAAATGCTATCACATTTAGAGAAGTGCAAGGTATTCTGTGTTGGAGGAAAGACTTCATACACTTTATGAAGAAACCTAAAAACAGACTCTATATGAAAAGAGTCATAAAAGAATCTCTAGCTTATAAGGTAGTGAACAGATCATTGGGAAGGAAAAACCAGAGAGATAAATAAAGTGCACGGTAGGGTTAGCTGATGATCACGAGACCGTATCACTTTGAAGATATCATTTGGAGCCCCTGGCCACTGAAGAAGGAGGGCTAGCCTGTCCAAATAGATAAACATAAACTTGCAATCTTACATAATTCAAGTTTTACCGATAATGTTGGTAATATTAGAAGACAGAGACCTTAGGCAAAGCAAGGGATACAGAAGTTCTCTAGTACTCCTGCCCCCTCTGGGGCTTTCCTTGTCCCGTTAGTATGGTCGCTGAGCTGGATTCATTAGTTTGTGACTTCCGTTGTACATGTACAATCTAATTCACACAGAAAGGAGCTGTCTCAGCACATCTTTTGACCTCAGGGTAAGTATAAGTCATTTGGCATTCTCTCATGAGCTATGAAACATGTAATTGTAGGTTTGGTTACAGTAAGTGCTTTTATTATTACACACTGTTAATATATTATATTTTGCTACTGTGTCATACATACCACTAATACATATGTTATCAGGTCAGCCATTAGCATGTTTTTAAGATTTCTCTGGTTACCTTTCCCCTTTTGCACGTGGGGCAAACATGTGATGAAGATAGAGACCAGTTTCTGAGTCAGATGCTAATCCCTTCTGCCTTAGTCAGGGTTTCTATGTCTGTGAGCAGACACCTGACCACAGCACCTCTTATAAATAAAAGCATTTAACTGGGGCTAACTTGCAGTTAGGGGTTAGGTATAGTAATGTCATGGTAGGAAGTTTGGCAGCATATAGGGAGATATGGTGCTGGAGAGGTACCTGAGAGCTCTATGTATAGATCAGCAGAAGGCAGGAAGAGAGAACAACACTGGACCAGGCTTGAGCATCTGGCAAGTTCAAAGCCCCTCTATTCCATCCAGAGACAACTTCCTTCAATAAGCCCAACACCTACTAACAAGACCAACCTCCTTATGGGCCTAGGGGGCCATTTGTATTCAAATCACTACACACGCCATACATTTATTTTTCTGCTTTTTTCTTTTTCAATTGTATTTATTTATTTATATGTGCCTAAATGAGTTTTTCTGTACCAAATGCATGCAGGTATCTGTAGGGAGCAGAGAGGGTTGGAACCCCTGCATCTGAAATTATAAGCAGAAGAAAGACACATTGGTATTGGTATTAATTGCTGATCCATCCCTCTGGGCCCATTCTCCTATTTCTTTTTTCTTCTTCTTTTTTATCTTTATTAACTTGAGTATTTCTTATTTACATTTTGTTCCCGGTTTCCAGGCCAATATCCCCCTAACCCCTTCTCTCCCCTTCTCTATGGGTGTTCCCCTCCCCATCCTCCCCCCATTGCCGCCCTCCCCCCAACAACCACGTTCACTGAGGGTTCAGTCTTAGCAAGACCAAGGGCTTCCCCTTCCACTGGTGCTCTTACTAGGATATTCATTGCTACCTATGAGGTCAGAGTCCAGGGTCAGTCCATGTATAGTCCTTAGGTAGTGGCTTAGTCCCTGGAAGCATTCTCCTATTTCTTTTAAGTGACATAATATAGCTGTGATGACATTATCTCTACAAAATAATAATTACATTTTTACACTTAAGTATTGGCTTCATCTAGAAATTGATTTTGATTTTGATTGTTCTAAAATACATTTAAATTTTTAAATAAGTAATTCTAGGTTTTGTTGTTTTAAGATTTATTTGTTTGCTTATTTATTCGTTTTTTGTATATATGCGCACAGTTGCTGACACACTGAAAGTGGGTATTGGATCCACCATGTGGTTGCTGAGAATGAACTCACAACCTCTGGAAGAGCAGCAGGTGCTCTTAACTGCTAAGACATCTCGCCAGCCCACATTTTATTTTTTAGATGTATCAAGATACATAGCATACCTATTAGCTTATACACTTGTCATACTTGAATATTTGAACATATTAAGTCTCTCTACCAGCTATTTTGAAAGAGTCAATTACTTATACTTAACCACAGGTATCCTGCTACCCTAGACAGAGGTTTAGAACCAATTCTTTCCACTGGACACTGTTACATATATCTTTCCAAACTATGGAAATTGCTCTGCTCTCATCCCCTGTGACAGCAACATCTCTGTTTCCTTGTGTGGTGAGGTACTGTCATCTCTGCACCTGACTTACTTTACTTCGATACCCAGCCCCATTCATGTTATGCCCACTTATAAAGTTTCATGATTTTAAAGGCTAAATCTATTTGACTGTGTGAATAAGTCACATTGTCTTTATTGATTCTTAGATCAGTGAATACCTAGGTTGATTCTGTATCTTGTCATTGTCAACATTAATGGAGCAAACTTACTGTTGAAGGCATCTTTTTATATGATGCCATTTTCCTTAAGCATGTATTCTGTGTGTGAATCCAGGTCATTATCCTCTTCTTAAGCTATTATGTGTTTTGTGTGGTTGAATTCTTTTACTTCCTTGTATATTTTGCACGTGCATCTCTTTTAACTTTAATTTTTTTCCCATTTTCCAGGTTTTTGCCTCCCCTGACATCTTCTCACAGTAGGGGAACTCCTTTCCTTGCTTTGATCTAGCACCATTTGTCAGTTTTCCTTTCTAAAATGCTCTTTTGTAGTCATGGCTGGTGTTATACACATAAAACAGGAAGTGTGGATTAGCTGCATATTAT
The DNA here is from genome assembly GCF_021556685.1 of Rattus norvegicus. Classification (NCBI taxonomy): domain Eukaryota; kingdom Metazoa; phylum Chordata; class Mammalia; order Rodentia; family Muridae; genus Rattus; species Rattus norvegicus. Next base: position 47,464,956 of record NC_141551.1, read on the forward strand.
GAAGATAAAGTTATTAATATCATTTATCTTATGAAAATATATATCATTTAGTGGATTATAAGGTTACATTTTTACTTGGTTCAAATATATTTCTGAGTTTATCGATTTTTCCATTTGATTTAATAAATAATATATTGTTTTGATTTTGATAAAATATTGTGCCTTTTACAACTTCAACTCTTTCTTTAATAGATCTGTCAGTATTTATCATTCAGGGGTGTGTTGTTCTATTTTAGTTTTTCTCAACAGTATTCTATGTAATAGACTATACATGAATAAATGCTTGACTTTCCTCCTGTGATGTCTGGTTTCATGTCATTTTATTTTACTATTTTTCTCCTTTTGGGTGGTTTGCAATTCCGTGTCATATTTGATCCAATTTTAGGTAGTATTTTGCGTGTTTCCTTTCACCCTGTCTCGGAATTGTTCTTGTAGCTCTACAATGTCTCTTGCATTGGTTCAACTCTAGGCACAAACAGCAGATGCTTAGGAAGCTTGAGTTGGTCTCATGACCATGGAATTTCATCTACTCCATTAAATTCCAAATTCAGCTCCTAATTTAAACTTTGATGCTTCAGTGCATGAGAGTAAATTTATGACAATAACAGCTATATTTGGATTGACTTAGGAAATTTTCTTTAACAATGTAAGTAAGGAACCTTACATAGTTTTACATAGTTATCAACCAATTTTAGACAATATATTCAGATTACTCGTACTGCTGCTCTTGTCCTTCTTTATCTTCCCGTTAAAAGAAGAATAAAGACATGAAAAAGAAAGAAGAGGAGTCGGTAAAAATTTGCTGAGAGTGGGTGGATTTGCCAAATGTATGTGAGGGAAACACATTTGATTAATACTTTGGATACATTCAGGTAGCAAAGAGAGAAGATACTGGACAACACTTTTACAATAGGAAGAATAATTCTTTCATATTTGATAAAAATTATAAATCACAATTCATAGCTGCTGAAATATTTATTCTATTCCATGTTAGCTACTTAAACATACTTTTGTTTACTGTTCATGGTGACTTTTAACTCACTCTCTATCCAAGGATGCTCTTGAATTCTAGATCTTTTTGCCTCAGCTTCCAATGATAGCATTACAGGTGTGAAACACCATGTGCAAATCATTCTTTATACATACTAGACTTGATAGTTTAAGGACAGTCATGAGTTTGGGTAGGTAGGATGTTTGAGGGAGGCTCTGGGAGGACTTCAAGAAGGAGGATAAATATAATTAAAATACATTGTGTGAAATCTTCAAAGAATTAATAAAATATCATTTTAAAACTAAATAAGATATAGTTAAATTACATGATCACAAATACAATGTAATTTTGTTTTTTAGTAAAATTTATTTTCTCTTCACTTACTTTTCTTAAAAGACTCACTATATAGACCATTGTCTTGGTTAGGGTCTTAATGCTGTGAAGAGACACCATGACCAATGTAAGTTATATAAAGGACAACATATAATTGGGGTTGACTTACAGCTTCAGAGTTTCAGTCCATTATCATCAAGGCAGGAGCATGGCAGCATCCAAGCATCCGGGCAGGCGTGGTGCAGGAAGAGCTGAGTTCTACATCTTCACTCGAAGGAAGCCAGGAACAGAATGAGCATCCTCAGGCAGCTAGGAGGAGGGTCTCTAAGCCCACCCCTACAGTGACACACTTCCTCCAACAAGGCCACAACTTCTAATCATGCCACTCCCTGGGCCAAGCATATGCAAACCATCACAGCCATGCTGAATTCAAATTTATACTCTTCCTGTTCAGGTCCTTAGTACTGAAATATATGTGATTTCACCCAATACCACTCACCTGCCACATGTTCGTTCTGTCTCTCTCTGTGGGTCTCTCTCTCTCTCTCTCTCTCTCTCTCTCTCTCTCTCTATCTCTCTCTCTCTCTCTATCTCTATCTCTATCTCTATTTCTCTCTCTCCCCTCCCCCTGTATCCCCTGTATGTGTGTATATGTGTGTGTTTGGATGTAATGTTTCCCTGGTTAGAGCAGGCCAGTCTCAAACTTGCATGATCCTTCTGCCTCCTTCTCACAAGTACTAGGAATACAGGCATGTGGTACCTTTCCTTTGTATCATTACCTTTAAATAACTGTGGTTTGTTCTAAAAAGATGAAATTAATTATCTAATAAATAATTCAGAACTGCTTGTTTTCAGAATAAACTACTGTATCCCAAAGTTTCAGTAATTTTCCTCCTGAAAAGACATTTAATTTCGCATATCCAGACATTATGTGGATGGAAGAAAACTGATGACTGAAGCTATGAAAACACACAGTGATTTTATGTTTTTCCTGTTGATTATGAAAAATTTTAAAGCAGAATGTAGAGAATAAAACTGAAACACATATTCATGTTACCTTGGTTTCAGAATTAATCTTATTTGTTTTAACGATACTGTTTTAAGATGAAATTTAAAATAAATTTTAGGCCTCATTACATCTTCGCATTAAATATCTTCAGTATCTAAAAACTGCAATCTGTTTGTAAGCATAATATGGATATTACACTTGCCAAAAGGATCATGGTGCTGTATTTGTATCTAAAGCACACTAAACTTCACACTCCTACCTCTCACTTCCCCAGCGTCATTCACTGTGCCTAAGTGGATAATTAGCCATTCAAGGAATCATGGCTTGCTTCGTGTTGTCATGGCTCCTTGGAGCATATTCATCTCACAGCTTTCCACTTCACAAGGCTGAACATGAATGCCTTCTCACCCCTGTAGATTTACCTCCCTGTCTTCTGCACCAACACAATTGCCTTCTTATGGTGACATTGATTCTTCAGTTACTTTGTGTTACCTAAAAAGATAGCTTTACCTTTGTATGGTCAATTAGACTCAATCTCCAGTGACTTTGGAAAGTTGTTCTACATTTGGCTGCTATGTGTTCCTGACCATATTACATTACAAAGTCCTACATGCTCTAGTCTCCTGCCACTGTGGTGATACTGTTAATCTTTGACTTTAGAGAGTCACAGTTCTCAATGCTAAAGTCCCTATCCCTATTCAACAGAAAATATACATAAGTCATTAAGAAACCAGTTTTTTTTAAACTTATGATTTAATGACAATATTTTAAATAGATTTATTTTAGCCTTACAAAATTACTATTTTCTTTCTTATGTTTTTTTTTCTTTATTAACTTGAGTATTTCTTATTTACATTTCAATTGTTATTCCCTTTCCCGGTTTCCGGGCCAACATCCCCCTAACCCCTCTCCCCCTCCCCTTCTTTATGGGTGTTCCCCTCCCCATCCTCCCCCCATTTCCACCCTCCCCTCAAGAATCCCGTTCACTGGGGGTTCAGTCTGGGAGAACCAAGGGCTTCCCCTTCCACTGGTGCTCTTACTAGGATATTCATTGCTACCTATGAGGTTGGAGTCCAGGGTCAGTCCATGTATAGTCTTTGGGTAGTGGCTTAGTCCCTGGAAGCTCTGGTTGCTTGGCATTGTTTCTCATATGGGGTCTCGAGCCCCTTCAAGCTCTTCCAGTCCTTTCTCTGATTGCTTCAACGGGGGTCCCGTTCTCAGTTCAGTGGAAACCAGTTTTTATAAAATAGATTCTACACACAAAAATATTTAGTTAAGTTTCTAAACTTTAAAGCTGGTGGTCCCATTATGTTTACTTTCTAACTCAGGGTTATTGCAAGAAAGAACAAATTATTTATGTGTGCTATGGTTTGAATACAAATGTCCCTTGCAGCTTTGTTGCCAAAAGTCTGGTTCCTAGATATTTTTATATTTTTTTTTCCTAAATTCAGTAGGAAGGACCTATCTGGAAGAAATGTGTCAATAAGGCCATATTCTTGGCAGGATATCTGGTCTTGTGACTCTGGCTTTCTCTCTGACTCCTTTTTATCATGAGTAAAGATACTTTATTCACACACAAACATCCCACATTGATATCATGAATGACTGCAAAGCAAAGCAGCACAATAAAAACACAGTAAGACCCCTCAGCTAAACCATGCGCCCAAGTAACTACTTGTCTCTTGTTTTGTTGGTGGTGATAGTTATCTTGTTTCTTTGCTTGTTCGTTTGCTTAATGTTGTTTGGAGGGTTTGTTCGTTTTTCAGGAATTCACAGTAACTAGAAACTAAAACAATGTTCGCCCCTATATCGAACATAAAAATCTACCATGTTCTATACTATAACCTATGACTATTTATTATGACTATTTTTCATAAGGAAAAGAGTGTTATTGAAGTGGCTTGCCTCTAACAGTCTGTCCCAGGGTTGTATGACTTTCACATCTGTTCAAGTGCATGATGGGTCAACTGAACATAATATTACTCTGCCAGGAAGTCTTTGACAAATTAATATTCTGTCAAAAATCACACATAGGCTCACAAACAGACTGAAAAATGATTCTGATTAATATGCAAATCAGTCACACCTGCCTACTGGTGTGATTTTGACTATTCCTTTTGCCTTTAATTCCATTATGTTCTGTACCTAGCATATGGATCACCAAATATTAGCATATATTAGAGAATGTATGTAAAACTCTTCATAGCTGGGCTGTACACACAATGACATTTAGGCTATGACATGTTATCATACGCAAAATACAAGCTGAGCTTAGAAATTTGAAAAAAATGTTTGCTTTGAAATTTTGAAATAAATTATTATCAATATATTTGGATTAAATCAATCTTACAGATGAGATAGTATGGTCAATATACTATTTTAATTTTTTCTTATCAAGTCTAAGCCTGAGTTTGGTTTCCACGCATGTAAAGGTTATTCAGACTTCTTAATCTGTTTTGTTTTTTGTTTTGTTTTGTTATGTGACATTTACTCTCTATCTAAATCTTGGGCTTCTTTCCAATTTATTTTAAAGAAGTCTCAATGAAAATGTGAGGTATGTCTTTTGAACATCATATAAAATTATATTGCCAGGATTTTTCTTAGCTGTTGATTTGCCTATTTTTTTCTATAAGTATCTTTTACATTTATAATTAAGACCTGTACCTGTATGATTATTAAATGTAAATCCAAATTTAAAGTGTTTTTAATACCAAATCTTCAAAGTGCTGATACAAATTTGTGATTTTTCAAATTAACGTAATTAATCTATGTCCCATCAGGAAATAATATTGAATTATAAAGCGAAATAACATTTAACAAACAGCTATCTAGTCCCTGCAATATCAGGAATGAAAAGGTACACTTGTTCTCATTAATTTAAAATGCTATCTTCACACATAGTCAATTTCTACATATACAGAATTCCCTGTTGTATTTTATACTCCATGACATTAACCTGCCCTACATGTGTATCAGTTGTTCAATTACTGAGGTCTCATCTTTTATTTCAAGAATCATCAGTAGGTGTTACCTAGCTATTCTGGAAGTCTTCGTGCCTCAAATTGTATCTTGATTTCTTCTTAACACCATTCACATAACATTTACACATCTTTTATTATTTATTTCCTATTTTTTCGGAAATTATCTTCCATTGTGTTCCAATTTATATTATGTGTATGTTTAACTATAAGGAGGTAAGCTATACTAAGTAAATATGGTTGATAAATTACACTGTAATTTTAATTCTTAATCAGTTATTCGATTTTTTATTATTATGGTGGGATTTCCTTGATTCTTTTCAATATTCCACTATATACGTTACTTCTTTTACTATAACCATTAAAGCCTTTTGCTGTTTTCTACAGTCTAGTTCCATTGACTAATGTTTTTAGGACATGTTTTCATTTCTATATTTTAAACATTACATATGTACATAAATCCACATTCGGCAAGCATACAAAGAAGTGTTATAATAAACTGCTGAGCTTTGTGACTGTTGTCATCCTGTTTAGAAAAATTTGCCAGCCAGCCATTCACTCTCTACGTCACAATTCCAAAAACTTACTCTGTGCTTTTCCTAATTACCATGATTTCATTTATGGTGGCAATTTCATCATTACTTCTCCCTAGTTTTGTTACCTAACAGGGATCATTAAAAACTAGGCTTCTGTTTTCCCTGTTAGTTAAGTTTTCAAAGTGATTCACTATTTTGGTTATTTGTATTTGAAGAAACAAGTTTTCTTGATTACATTTGTGCATCCAGCACACACACACACACACACACACACACACACACACACACACACACACACTGATTTCGTTTTTACTTTGTAAATGGTTAACTAATTTCCTAGGACTGACATAATCAGTTATGACCATAAAACTAATTTGAAATAGCATAAAGACAGCATAGCCGCTCACACTTTAGGAAACACTGTGTCTAGAATCAGGCAGCAATTCTGCCCCTTATTCCTTGCTTCTTCAGTGTTGGTGAAGGTTCATGTTTTGTGACTTAATGTTTAATCTCAAGCAATTCTATACCTATGGTCACATGTTTTTCTTTCATGATTGTTGTTTCTGAATTTCTACATCTGACACCCCCTTCTGCTTAAAAAGAAAGTGATTAGTACAGGGCTGTCCCAATATAATACGCTATGACGTAAAATCATATCTCAGTTATATCCACAAAGACCTGATTTTCAAATAAAGCCGCATACACAGATAGAAAGGACTTGTAATCAAACATATTTGGTATGGGAATATCATTTAACACGTCATAAATGTCTACTTTAGTGGCTGACGAAAGGGCTAAGCAATTAATGGCACACAGGGCTTCTGTCAAGGATACAAGTTCGGTTCTGCATATCCATGTCCTGGGGATGACAACTGCCCCTAACTCCAGTGCCAGGGAATTATATGCTCCCTTCTGTTCTCTACAGGCAACTTTACTCATGTGAACATTATTGCACGTGGACCTGCATACCTACACATAATCAAAAAAGAAAGTAACTCTTTTAAAAAAAGAGTGTAGTTGTGGGCTAAGTTATATTAGTGCCCATTGATGCAAAATTCTGAGATATCTAACTTAATAACAGGTGGGAAATTGAAACTTTCTAAGTCTATAATGTGTATATAATTTTAAAAGTTCTTACTCATTTCTAAGTGCTAAGACTATCATGAGGTAAATGATTGCCCAAATTTCCTGATGTTCAGCAATATCATGTATTTTGAGCAAAAGATTTGTTGAATATCTGTATGTGCTAACGAATATTGTAAAGTTCCCATCTGTTTACATAATACTCTATAAGTACCTAGGAGATCAACTCAAGGAAATATGTTCAAGTCATCCTTATCCTAGTACGATATTTTTCTAAATGTTCTATTAATGAATAACAAAGGGGTATAAAATTATCCAACCATGATTGAGAATCTATTTACCATTTTCAATTTTGTTATCTTAACTCAAATTATTTGGAGACATGCTCTGTGCAAAACCATGAATAATCCCTGGTAATTTTTTTCAGATAAGATGCCTGCTTTTACTCTTGAGTGTATCATCTGATTTAATCTCTCTCTCTCTCTCTCTCTCTCTCTCTCTCTCTCTCTCTCTCTCTCTGTGTGTGTGTGTGTGTGTGTGTGTGTGTGTGTGCCTATGTGTGCGTGTGTGTGTGTGGAGAGAGAGAGAGAGAGAGAGAGAGAGAGAGAGAGAGAGAGAATACTGATTAGAGAAAAAGAGGTTATCAACTTGAGATGGGGGAGGACATAGAAAAGCTTAAGGGAGGAATGACAGGAGCCAAGCTATGTATTCTATTTCAATTCAGAACATATATCAAAAATAATGCCTCTGGTTGACTTTTATATAACCATACATTTTGCTATTTAGTTTTTTATGTTGCAATTTTCACAACATGATATAAAACCACATCTTATCATGTAATTATTGTAGGTAACCAAGGACAATGGCAATGGCTCATACTGTTTTGGGTGCCACTGGGGCATCCCCGAACACTAACTCATGAAACATATTCCTATGTCCTTATACTGTGATTTTCCTTTAATAACCTAAATATTGCACAATTAAGCAGAGTATTTTGTTCAAATACATGTTTTATAGTTATATTTTAAAACTAGCTTACAAAATATTAGGGTTTTGTAAGACTTCCCAAGGTATCTCTAGTTTTGGTTAACCCATTTACTGGCCCCCCTATTCTTCATCATCTGTCCCCATCTTTAATCTTTGAAATCACAATGACACACACCTTTAATTTTACATACATTCTACTATCCATCCTACATAATTTTTAATTCAATTGTGGCTTAATTATTTTTCTATTGTTGTGACAAGACATGATGGCCAATACAACTCACAAAAGAAAGCATTTAAATGAGCTTTTGAAGTCAGAGCATTTGAGTCTGCAACACCACGGCAAAGACAGGGTAGCAGGAACAGATGAGAGCTCACACCTTGATTCCTGAGCATGAGGCAGAGAGAGAAACACTGGGGATGGCATAAATCTCCTGAAAGCTTAAAGCCCACCTCCAGTGACAAACCTCCTCCAACAAGGCCACACATCGTAAACCTTCCCAAAAAGTTCCACCAACTGGGATCCACATATTTACACATAGGATGCTCTACAGCTGGGGCTGGGGGGCAACTTATTCAAACCACCACAGACTGTGAGGTAGCTGGCTTTAATATGGCTTTCAAACATGCTTCCTTGGTATTTACCTGCCCCAATTCCCTCCCTTGTCTTATACACCTCCATGCTTAGACTTTTCACTTCCTGCTTCCTGCCTATCTAAGGTCACCCTATCTACAGTTTGCTGTCTTTCTTTACTTACTGTGGTCCACTTGTGCTGGGATCCTTCCATGCAAGTACAGGCTCGCTGGGCCTGAGCGACCTTACTCAGTGGAATTTTGTCCAGTTCTATCAATTACCCTGGAAATTTCATACTTTTCGTTACATTTGAGAAATCGTCCATCATGTATATTCACCACATTTCTTTCTCATTCACTCGTCTTATTTTAGACATTTTTATTTGATGGTTATTTTATTACTATTTTAGTCCCATTGATTATTGTACATCTTGGTTTACATTGGGTATGAATGTAGACATCTATCTAGTTTCTTTTAAACTTTCAAATTTAGAAGAGTAGGGACTTTTAATTTGTCCTCATGGATTATCTGAAAATCATTAAATACTGTTGTAATGCCTTTTGTAATAAAAATCTCTTACGTTTTAAAATAGCAATAGAATTGCATCATTCCTCCCCTTAACCTTTCTTTCTCCAAACCTCTCCAGGCACACTCTGCTCTGTCTCAAATATATGTACTCCTTAGGATTGGAGAGGGGGAAATGTATCTATATCTATATCTGTGTCTATATCTATATCTCTATATCTATATCTCTATCCTTTTTTCTATCTTTGTCTATTATTGTATTAGTTTGCATATATTCTCTCTTTCTATTGATAGTTTGTCAATTTTATTTATATTTTCAAAGACACTCCTGTGTCTTCAATTCTTTGTATTTTTTCTTGGTTCATTAATTTCAAAACTGATTTTGATTATTCTTTTCCCATCTACTATTCTGGGATTTGGCTTGCTCTTGTTTTTGGAGTCCTTAAGATATACCATTTATTTATTCATTTATTGATTGCAGAGCACTGATTTCTATGTAAACACTTTCACTATAGGCTTTTCTCTCTGAAAGCCCCTTCCTGTGTCCCTTCGATTTTGGTCTGTTGTGTTGTTGTTTTTATTCAATTTTTGAAATTTGTTTTTAATGTCCTTTAAAAATTTTTTGTTTCATTTTATTAAAATTATAAAATATATTTGATCATGATATCTCTTTTACAATTGCTCCTTGCTCCTCTCCAGCCTCTTACATACCCAATTTTATGCTTCTTTTCTTTTCTCTCTTTGAAATAAACAAAAACAAGGAACAAAAACAAAGAAACAAAAGTACCCCACGAAAATACAAAAGCAAAAGTCAAACAGAAAAAAAGACTAATAAAGCAAAAACGAAAAAAAAAGGAAGAAGAGGATAAAAGTGAGAAAGAAGACAACAAAAGCCTAAAGAGGCCAACATGAAATGAAAAGTTCACAAAAATACAATTGAGTTTGTTTGATGTTAGCCAAGTACTGCTAAGCTTGGAGCCTGCTCTGGAGTGTGGCTGGTCTATCCAGTGAGACTCCATTGGAGAAAACGGATTTTTCCTTTGCCAGAGGATATTAATTTTAGGTAGCTTCCTGGCTAGAGGTGGGATCACATCTATACTTCCCCTCTCAGTGCTGGAGCTGTGTCTGGCCTGAGTCTGTGAAGACATAGTTCATAGGCCCACAGGCTTTGTGCCTTAATATATGCATCAGTCCTGTTCTGGCTGGGTGACAGTTTGCTTGGAGCCTGTGGTGTTTACTTTTATCCATGAGTTTGTATACTTTCTCTAGACATTTATGTTTTTTTTCTGAATAGTCAGTTATTTTCCATATATGATATATATATATTCCATATATTATATATATATATAATTTTATACTAGAATAACTCACTTTCTAATGTAGATATTTTGTGAGATTATTTTGTATGTACTATGTGAGGTTATTTTGTTTGTGCCTGAAGAATTTTCTTAAACATGTTGTAAACTGCCACTCTACTGCAACACATTCTTTTGGCTTTGACAGAATGGTCTGGAGAAGAGAACATAGTAAGTGTAAGTTCTTTGTCTCTGTGCCTAAGGCATGGCATTTTATTTGCTTCTGGCACTCATAATTTTAGTGGAGGAGTTTATATTCTTTCATTTTGCTTCTAATATGGTGTTGCATCTACAAATTCTTTTTTACATTTTTATTATTGAAAAGTATATGTTAATCACTTAACATATAGGGTAATGAATTTCTTTTCTTTTTTGCATAATGAACTTCTTATTGGTATTATCCCACTAGGTTTTCACTGAGAAATTTATCTCTGTATTTATCATTTTCATCAAATATGGAAAACATTGAGTGAGGTTTTCTTCAAGTATTTCTTACTTCTTTCTATCCTTTTTATTTTGAATTTCCCTTTCACATTAACCAGACAGCTGGCTATTGTTTCACATTACTGAGAATCTGTCCATCTCTTTGTGTGTATGTGTGTAAAAATATTTTTTACCTTTAAACAGAATTTTCTGATTCGAACATTTATTACATTAATCATTAGATACATAAGAAAGCAAAGAATAACAAACATCACTTATAAATCCATGCTTCTTGTGTATAAGATTAATTATTTCCATTTTCCAGATAGGGATTCAAGTTTAAAGGATCTTACTCTATTTTAATGAATTCAGGTATTAAGTAGCATCCCACAATTATACATAATACTGAGTTTCAGAGTGGCATTTTCAGTCAGGCTCTAATGTATTTTGATCATATCCTTTCTTCTTATCACTGAACACTTTTCTCTCTTCAACAGATCACACTCCTAATTTCATGTCATTTTATAAGTAGGATGAAGAATAGCCCAGTGATGATTTTAGGGTTGCTTGTAGGAATATAAGTGGTTGGTCATTTACAGGAACATGAATAACTTACCAGTGGCTATACCACTGAAAAATAATGTCTCTGACCCCTCCAGAAACATTGGCTGTGAACAGACAGGTATCCTGACCACGTTCTCAGCACAACTATTTGAGGATTATTTGCCCCAAAAACAAAGAGCAAGCATTAAGAGACAAGAGATAGAGAACTAAGGAGAAGGGGAAAGGAACAACTAAAAGGAGAAGAGGCAGGGATGTTTACCCCAGAAGGACCAACGACTGCCTATGGTTAGAGAGGAGACAGATGTGGCCCATAGGCAAACAGCAGTTTATAAAGGTAAAATAGGAAACCCTGGGGAATTGGTATGTTTGTTTTAATTGGGCATGTTTTTAGGTGAGTCGAAGGTGGAGTTTTGATTGCTGAATTTGAATATATTGATAACTGGACCTTGTCATCAGTATCAGTGGGGAGGAAGTTGCCAAATGAAGGAATGGGGTCTTAATGGTTAGCGTTAGGAATGTAATATAATCTTTTAACAAGTAAGAGGGCATGAGGGACAGCCAAAGCATGCTATAGCCCTTATTGTCATGCTCAGGCCTACTGGAGTCCTCCAGGCTGTCTATAGATCCTGAGGTGGGTGTAAGGCTTTGTGATCCCCCTTCACTGTTTATGACAAGATTCTGACAGACTCAGTCTCACGCTGATGTGCTGCAGGTGACTCTAGCAGCTGTGAATTCAACTAATCAATGGCCATGACTTTGAAGTCTCCCTATCACTCCTTGGAGATGCTCCTTTAGTCATAGAGGGAGTGATATGAATATTCTGTCACATATTAGCATTTTGACTACTTATGTGTCTGAAGTTATAGCAGTACACACAACAGCGAAAAAAAAAAAACTCCTTTGACCAGCGTTGTCAGCAGAATTAATCTGTGACTATAAATACTTATTTAGAATGCAATTCGATGAATTCACAAAGACCACTTAACAAATCAAAACAGAATTGTCCTCACTAGAGCCTGTGAGCACTCAGCCATGGGCTTTTTGACCAGTTTTCAACCCCAGTTCACTGATTTCTTCTGCTGTTTTATTCTTGTTGTTAATACCATCTAGTAAAATTTTCATTCCAAGTATTTCACATTTCCTTTCAAGAATTTCATTCTGATTTTTCCTTCATGTTTTCCGTTTCTCTTTTCCTACATGTATGCTACATGTATGCTTTACCTGAGTATGCAGAACACTATTATTTAGATATATTTTGATGTGTTGTTGCCTGGAGGCTCAAACGTTGATTAAGGAACACTGCGAAGTTTTAGGAGACTGTAGATTTAATGTGGGCGGGCATTTGGAGATGAGGACTCTAGAAGATGATGAAGATTAGATGAAGTCATGATGTTGGCGACCCAGTGAATGAGTGTCTGTAGTGTAGCATTATTAGTAGAAGGAGAAGGACCACATGCATGAATTGTGTTTCCTGCCTATTGAAATATCTGCCTTGAATTCTATGGGACTCTGGTTTTAATAAAGTCACTACCAAATGATACTCTTCACTACTGGGTCTCCATATACTAAGGCAATATATACCACTTTAATTTTAAAATGTAGCCCGGTTGAAATATTTCATTAGGATAATACAAAATGGACTTAAATATAAAGCATATGTAAAATTATAGGTAAAAGTTCAAAGCTTCAAGGCCCATTATATCTGTATTACTACTTGGATTTTCATTAATGTTTCTCTGATGGATGATATTTTCTTAGTCTTCATGTCTAGTCAAGGAAAAGAAAATGTTTTATGCTGGGCTCAAATTCACAGGCCAGCCTTATTTAGAGTTGTGGCGTGTGTTATCTTCCTTTGTTAGACTGAAGTTGTCTACAAGTTCATGGAACACTTCTGGAAGTTGTTTTCACACTGACACACATTCCAGTTAACTCCAGGGTTAATGTGACCTTTCTGCTGGTACTGCCGGAAGTCCTTTTTGTTCAATCAGTTCTATCATCCAGACTCATAGGAAGTCAAATAGTCATTATCCTAGTGAGAACTTAATTGGTTTTGAGTTAGAGAGAGCTTTCTTTTATCTGTAAATGAGTTTTTGTCCTGCATGCCATGAGGTTTTGCCACATGAGTATTTACATGAGAAGTCTATTTTTGCCCATCTCTTCTCTCTCACTCCTGGCTAACAATTTCCAGCCAACACATTTAAGTGAGTTTTATTTTATGTGGGTTCCTTCTCCTGCTTCTGCTTTAGCAGCAGCATTGCAGAATGAAGTCATCTGGATTTTGCCCACAGGTACAACAGGCATGTTCTGTTCCACTTTTAATACTACAAAAGGCTATTTTATAAACTTTGTGCTGGTTTAATGTTGTTCAAATATTTCTAAATAGATTTTTGGTGTTCATGTTATATATTCCCTGAGGAAATGTAAATTTTTCTAAAATATTCAATAACATGAAGGTCTGTAGGCCTACAATTTTTTTCTTGAATTTCTATGCCTTTGTAAACAAGTGTATTTATTATAACAGTTATTGGACATTTAAATAATATGCTATCCTGTTTGTTGTAGTTGCCTTTCTCCTTTTCATCGTTTAAAGGTCCACAGCCTTGTCTCTTTTTCTGTTAACTCATTCATTTCAGTGGTTTAGGATTATTGGATCTGTCTGGCAAATAGATTTTAATAACATCTTTCCAGATCGTGTCTTATTCTAGGGTGAGCATTTGCTAAACTTCTGCAAGGTATTATAACTGTCTTCATCATAGCAAAATTCAAATATGGAATCCTAATTTCCTAGAGGAGGTATTAGAAGGTAAGCTTTTTGGGAAAGGATTAGATCATTGGGACAGACATTTCAGAATATGGAAAGAGAGAGAGAGGGTGTGGGGGAAGAAGAAGAAGAAGAAGAAGAAGAAGAAGAAGAAGAAGAAGAAGAAGAAGAAGAAGAAGAAGAAGAAGAAGAAGAAGAAGAGGAAGAAGAAGAAGAAGAGGAGGAGATTACTTGAGATTTTTGATCTTATGACAATACTCAAAGGGATTAAGAGTTTATTCTTGAGCCAGGTGGTAATAAACATGCCCCGGGAATACAGATCCAAGTTTTCTCGGTATCATGTCTTGGCATAGTAGCAATTTCATAAAACATTTACAGTAATATATCAAAGAAAATCACACATCAAGGATCTTTTCAAATGTATTGTGTAAACATCAGGTATTGAGTTATATGAAAGGAGAAAATCTCCGCTATAAGCCTCACATGTTCTCTGATGAGACTCTTATCCTATTGTTTGGTAGAAGCTAAGAGCATGCTAGGTTAGCACAATACAATTACTTTACCTGAAGGTCACAGGATTTAAGGTAAACACAATGTAGAGCAAGAATGGTTCCTGACCTATAATGTTCATTTCTGGTTTTGTAATAAAATATTCTGAAAATCAGGGGCAAGTTTGATGATAGGAATTTATTCTGCTTATAATTTTGAATTCAAAAAGCATCACTGTAGGAAAGTCAAGGCAGGAATTCAAAGGACCTAGTTTCATCCACAGTCAAGAGCAGAAAGAAATGAATGTATGCGTACTTTGTTTTTTGGTTGCTATCTCCACTGAGGACCCAAACTCAGAGAATGATACCATCTTTTTTTAGGGTGGGTGTTCCCACATCAACTAACATACTCATGTTAGTACCCCACAACATGCACACAAACCACCCTGACCTAGATGGTACCTTGTGGGACAGAACAGTGAAAGACACCCTAGTTCCTGGTTGAGAAGGCTTGAACCCCGGAGACCCTGAGGGATGGTAGGCATTTTGCCTGACTCCCAGGAAACCAGGTCTGCCACTAGCCCACAGTCCTCCATAGATTTGTGACCATCAGTCACATGAAGGTAACACCTGAAGCTCCTTCACAGGAAGAGGACACGACCACAAGTCACATAGGCTCAAGACAGAGGCCTGAAGGTTAGGCAATGAATTTCCCTTCCCACACAATTCTCCCTGCAAAAGATATCTAATCTCAGGCCCACTCTGAGAAGTGGGGTACGATTTTACTCATCTACCTTCCACCATGACAATAAACGCTTTGAAACCATGTACTGTCTCTTTTCCTCAGGATCCTCCCTTGGGAGCCACAGAGAAGGTCTTCGCCTACAGACTAATTTCCTGAGGAAAGCCTCCCAGTGCTCCCAGAGGCAGATGCCACTAGGCTCAAGCCCACCACTGTCCAGCCCAAGACTCTCCCCAGTGGGACCAGCCAGAGTTCCCCCTTCCCCCCTCTGCCCGGGAGGGCTAGATCCAGCCCCACAGGTCCCTACTCAGCTCTTCTGTGGCATCCCAGCAGGAGCCTAGATGCCCAAGAGCCAGCTTCCTTACAGACCCGGGGGACCCATGAGCCAGTTCCAGCTTTGTCCAGCTCTCAGACTATGCTTCCCCATCCACAAAGCAGTGTCCCATGATTTCCCATAGCTCAATCCGCCTGGTTGTGGTATAGGGTAAGCTCAGTCAAAGTTCCCATGTCCTGATTCCCTGAGAAGCCCTAGACCCAGACTCTCTTCCCAGGTGTTTCTAGAATAGACAATTAATCATCACAGCTATTAACATAGTCTACAATAAAATCTTTCCTTTTCTGTTAGTTACTGCTCTCATTATTGTAACAAAATACCTGACACCCCCCAAAAAACTTTAACCAAAAATTGCTTTATTTTGGCTTATAATACTAGGATGAATGTGACATCAAGAATAGGAGGTAGCTTAGATAGCTTGTCATAATGTTAGAAATTAAAAGAAAAAAAGGTTGAAATAGCTCTTCATTTCCCATTTTCCTTTCTACACAATCCTGAATTTCAGATTATAGAATGGCACTACCCTAATTTAGGTTAGTTATTCTAAAATCAGATTCCATAATGTTGATAATCTGGATAATCACATACATGTGTGCCCGGAGATTTGTTTCCATGGTGAATCAAAATCCTAACACATCCAGAGATTTGTTTGCATGGTTATTATAAATCCCATCAAGCTGACAGTCTAGATTAATCATCCCAACTTCAGTTAGTATATATATCCCCTGCTGCCAATATAGAAACTCAGAGAAAATGGCTAGCGACGTGGAAACCTAGCAACAAGGAGAGTTAAGTGGAGATAACATAACTCCTAAATAAAATAATGGAAACTTGAGTTGGATAATTGATCTGAAAATGTGTTATTGATAAATATGTAGTGGCTGATCTCAATATTCTATATTGATGTGTCCTTATAAACCTCTGGTTAATAACCAAATGATTTATATCTTTTAATACACTCATGAATTATCCACATCCTTTCAGCTTTCATATACTTCCAGATATTTCATCCTGGTTCCATGTGGCTTTTTTTGGCAATAGTCTCATTGCAACGAGCACATCCATTGTATTAATATTTTTCTTTATTATAATAAACTTCAAAAGGCAGAGTAACTTTAGAGAGAAGAGAGGGCCATATTTCAGGATATTTCATGGCAAGAGAATCAACATTAGCTTAGGTCTCGTAGGATCATTGTGTTAACTTTCTCCTGGAGAAACAAAAGAATATCCAGTAACCCCAGATTGGCACCAACAGTAACAGACCAAAGTATTATTGCACCAAAGTTCTTGATGAGATGAATGATTTTAATTTTGTTAGTCTTTCTTAGAACACAGAAACATGTTT
Organism: Rattus norvegicus; assembly: GCF_021556685.1. Lineage (NCBI taxonomy): Eukaryota > Metazoa > Chordata > Mammalia > Rodentia > Muridae > Rattus > Rattus norvegicus. Next base: position 47,481,984 of record NC_141551.1, read on the forward strand.
ACTTAGAGAATTGTGGGTAGTGTTGTTACTGAGTTTCATTTCATCATGAAAGAGAACCTCACGGAATCTGAGTCAATGGAGCCCCAATTTCATTCAAGCATTCATTTTTTTATATAGTCTAGCAGCCCTCATGATCACTTGTACCTGGAAGATGGAGTAATAGATGGAATTCTATTCAAAGACATCCTGATTCTTCCCAGAGAGTGTCAGTAGTGTCTTTACCTTTATCTTTATCATAGTACTATCTACTGCTGTATTATTTGGATCCAGTTGTCATGACAATGGGACAAAATTTAATTTTATCATATTATGACCTGAGGAAAAAAACTGCCATAGAATAGGATCTCATGGAGATGGAGATTGGTGGATGGCTTTACGGTGGTGAAAGCCTGTGAAAGGAAGAGATTATATCTCTAGTCAGGAAGCCTACAAAGTCTGAGTTCCACATCCCTTTCGAGATTGTAGTCCTGATGAACAAAATGTCAGCACACAAAATTCCATTTCTCAAAAGTGCCATATATTAACATTGTTTCACTAAACTATAACACATGAATTTTTATAGTACACTGAAACCAACTTTGGAGTATACTTTTGAAGATAAGGTATATTACTGGGTAATAAAAACAGATTTAATCTTTGACATATAGACACTGATAATTGATACCAACTTTTTAAAATTTCTCTATCTTGGGTCAGCTAGAGTACAGTGACAGAGCACTTGGCCAACACATGTGAAGGGCTGAGTTTGATGTCTGGCATCAGACACTAAATAGACAAACAGCCAGTAATATATACAATAAAGCATACCAATCTTTATGTTAAATTTGAGTTCAACCATGCCGAGGAAGTAGGAGTAGTTACATCAAATATAAACATACAAAATACAGCTACCCATTCTGATGGTTCAGCAGGTCAAGGTGCTCGCCACCAAGCCTGATGGCCTGAGTCTCATCCCTAGATTCCACATAGTATGAGCACAACTGTGTCCCATCAGTTGCCTTGAACACTCTCATGCACTACATGACGTGCATCCCCCACCTCCACTTCTTCACAATAAATCAATAGTAAATGAAGAAAAGACTAACGTAATATATGATGTAAATCACTATCCACTAGATACCACTAATTTTAATACATACATCTATATTTCTACTTAGTAACTATATTTAGCACTTCCCAAAAAATGAGTGCAACTTGTGACCAATGTAGTCTATAAAAACTAAAGAAACATAGTTATTATAAATATGACACAAACAAATATATGTGGATGAGGCAATTTTATCTTTTCTGAACTGATAATCACAAACATCTATTGTGCAGCATAGAAGAATCCTTAGTTAATAGCAGTATAATGTGAGTTTAATGGCTGCCATTTTTCAGACATTTGAATATTTAATTGCTTTCCTTTCAGCTTCATTACCACAATGGTAACTCTTCCGTCATTTCAATTCTAAGCGAAAAAAAATTTTAAAAAGGAAAGAAAATGCTTGTAACTTTTTCTGTTTTCAATATAATGTACATTAATGAAGCCATCACACATATCCAGACAATTATACTTTGTGAAATTTAGAGGATTTATGTGATCTGAAGGGAAATAAGAATCGCACATGCATATTCAGCGTGAACACTAGGTTTCATCTACCCCGGGCTACAATGTAAATGTTGAGATTCACGTTTCCACCTTCCCTTGTATATTTTTACCTAATGTATCCCAAAGAATGCATTTACTCACTCATTAGAAAGTACTAATTGCCTATTTATTCAGCTCAGACTCAATCACGTTAAAGTAAATCCGGCAGGAGCTAGAGCAATGGCGTGGCAGCAGGGAAGAGCAAATTTTCTGCTCTTGCAGAGGACGTAGGTTTGGTTTGAGCAATCTGTGGCAACCCTCAGTCACATAGAACTCCAGTTCCAGGAAATCCTTCCTTTTTGTTCTCCTCATGCTTTTAAATACACGTAGGCAAAATATTCACAGAAATAATAATTCAAAATAAAATACTTTTTCAAATTTTCAAAATTTCAATTCAAAATAAAATAATTCAAAATAAAAACAAATAAATCTTTTTAAATAGTATGAACTCATTAAAATTAAATTGCTTAATGGGAGGCTTAAATCTTAAGCATATTTAAGTCTTATAGTATATTTGTTTTGGAATGCATATGTATATTTATACATATATACATATATGTGTGTGTATTTAAATGTACATACACATACATATGTACCCACACTCACAACATGTGCACACACACACACACACACACACACACACACACAAAGATTTGTTATATGAAATTAGCAACTGAATCCAGGCCCCTCTCTTGAAGGTTACTTCTAAGCTATACCACTAAATCATATACATAATGTATCCCCCTCACTCATCCGTGTGTGTTTGTGTGTTTGTGTGTGTGTGAATGCATGTGTGTGCTTCGACTATTAAAGTGTTTTGAAATTGTACAGTCAAAACTAAATAGGGAAGAAATAAATTTCTAGGGACGATTTTTCCTTAGAAGACACCTAAGCCTAAGGAATGAGAAAGAGTGCCTCAGACTGAGTGGCAAAGATCCCAGTGTGCACAGCATGTAAGAAGCTCTGAATATCAGGGAGCCAGAGCATAAGCACACCGAGGAAAGAAGCAGAAGCACCCAGGGCTAAGGCTTGAGGAAAGCCAGGACAAAGCCTTAAGTTACTTAGAATGTTAATGCAATTTAATTTCTGGAATAAAGTATGTGTAAGCTGGTGAATTACTATTCTTTCCTGTTTTCAGTAATATACTCTTGGCCCAACTGTTATTGTCTTTGGAGACGAAAAATAAAGAACTCCTAATATCCCATATATTTCCTAATATCCCACTGTTCTTTGTCTCCCTTCCGTGACTCATTTACCTCGTTCCCTCTGCATCTTTTACACAGCCTCTCTCGAACCCATTCTCCTCTGCCCTTAAATTATCAGGAAGAGTCTATGCAGTGAAGTCACATTGGAAGAAATTAAAGAAATGTCAACAATTAATAATCCAATAGTCAGTTTTATCAAATACTTCTATTTCTTGAGTCTTTGAAAATGCTAACATAAAAATAAAAATTGCAAGATTCTCCTGCAAATATCCAGGAGAAATGAAGGTGATACTGTGACTCACAACACCCAGTCTCATCAAATTAAATCTGTGGCCATCCTTTATTCCTGATGCAAGCGTATGACCAGTGACATTTCCAGCAGAGAACATTTTAAATAAACATACTGCCTAAGTGGCACCTCCTCCTGAGACATGTACAGAGTGTCTGAGTTCTAGATACTTAAAACAAAATATTCTCAATTTTATTTCTTCACCAAGGCAAATAACTTAAAGCATGTAAAAGAATCAGGAGTAATTTAAGTTGTCCAGGACACAGGAAGTCGCTAACAGACAAAGCATTGGCAAGCTCTGGAGGACAATACAATTCCTCGTGATTTATTGATGTGAAAACTGAACAATACAAGAGGTGGTTCTCGGAAGTCATGTCTCACATGTGATCACTCTCCCAGTATATAATTTGGAAAAATATCCTGTATAAATTAATATCCTAATATGTCTATCATGGTAGACAGTTTTAAATATTTTACACGGAGACCTTCAAGTTGGGTTATTTCTTCTAACTCCTCCCACTTGTCTTCCACCTCCTAAAACATGGACTAATCATGTCAATTGGGACTGTTCAACTATGGGGACAAGAATTTTGTACCATCAATCTCCTGAAGCAAGCACTTCTTGGCATTAGCAACAGTGACTGTGTTTGGTGGCTATGTATAGGATGGATCCCCAGTTGGGGCAGTTTCTGGATGAACTTTCCTTCAGTACCTGCTCTACTGCTCTACTCTTTGTCCCTATATTTCCTCCTGTGAGTATTTTATTCTCTCTTCTAAGGACTGAAGCATCCACATTTTGTTCTTTCTTGGGTATTCCGAGCTTTTGGGCTAATATGCACTAATCATACCATGTGTGTTCTTCTGTGACTGGGTTACCTCACTCAGGATGATATTTTCTAGTTCCATCTATTTCCCTAACAATTTTATGAAGTCATAGGTTTCAATAGTTGAGTAGTACTCTATTGTGTAAATGTACCACATTTTCTGTGTCCATTCCTCTGTTGAAGGACATCAGGGTTCTTTCCTGCCTCTGGCTATTATAAGACTACTATGAACATAGAGGAGCATGTGTCCTTGTTACAGGTGAGGGGGCTTACAACTATCAGACTGAGCTTGGGTACCCCAATGGAAGAGTTAGAAAAAGGACTGAAGGAACTGAGGAGGTTTGGAACCCATAGGAAGAATAACCAACCAGACTCCCTCCCCCAGAGCTCTCAGGGATTAAACCACCAACCAGAGTACACATGGAGAGACCTATGGCTCCAGCTGCATATGTAGCAGAGCTTGGCATCCAGGAACCTGCCAAACAGGAAGAGTAAGAAACATGAAGAGGTGATTTCAACAGCAAGAGGTATGTAACTTCATTACAGCAACCAGGAAATATCAAGTAAAATTATTTACACCCAGATGTATTCGTGCTAGGTCCTTCTCTCTTTTGCTACACATAGCATTATATATGCTATACATAGCATTGTGTATGCAAATACTTTTCTACACATCCAAAGAAGAAGTGATGTTACTATATTGGCTGAGAGAACCTCAACCGAGGAACTTCCCCGTCAGCCTGGACTGGGGGTGTAACCTGTAGGACTATTTTTTTTATTGCTAATTTAATGTGAAGCTGACCGTGAGCAGTGCCACCCATAGGCAAGTGGCCCAGTGCTAAGAACAGAGGCTGAGTGTTAGCCTCTGCCTCAGTTCCTGCCTTGAGATCCTGCTCTGACTTCCCTCAGAGATGATGAATTGTTACCTAGAAGTATAGGATATGAAATAAGCTTTTTCATCCCAAGGTGGCTATGGGTCATGTTATTTATAATAACAATTAAAGCAAAAGAAACACAAGTAATTATCCTAAATTTTATTATCATCTCTCCTCTCTACACTCTTCTTTCTCAATATCACCTGTTCTCCTTTTTCTTAAAACAAGAGTCCACTTAGTCCTCACTGTATATACATGGATGCAAAACCAACTACTGATACATGGGTCAAATTCCTGAGAAAAACAGCATTTCTCTCTCCCATCAGCCACCAATTATCAATAACTCCTCAGCCAGAGGTGAGACTCCCTGAGTCCTCCCTGTATCCATGTTGGGATTTTCACTGGCTTGATCTTACATGAGTCTTCTACATGGATCCCAAGCCGCTATGAACTCATGTGTAAAACTGCCCTGTCAAATCTGAAAAATAGCTTTTTTGAAGTCATTACTATCAGTGGATAATAATGTCAATATTATTACTATTAACTTACTATGTGCTACAATCAGATGTAGTCTAAGTTTTTATTTCTAGATGACATATATTATCATTTTAGTGAAAAATTGAAGCTCAGAGAATACATATATATTTCTAATAAATGGTGGAATTTAAAAGCAAGGTTTCATTGTTAAAACTCAACAATTTGGGAAGTGATGGGAGGAAAATTGATGTGAGTTCTAGTCTAGCCTAGGATAAAGAATGAATAAAGTCAAATTGAGAGAGAAAGAGAGAGAGAGAGAGAGAGAGAGAGAGAGAGAGAGTCCATAAAGAAACAAACAACAAAAATGAAAAGTAGGATTTAGAATTGAACCATGAACAATTTCATTCTAATTTCCATAATTGTTATCAGTAGTGGTTCTTAAAATTATAAAACATCTGTATATCATATAAGAACACTAATTTGTTTTTAACTCTCAAAAGAACGATATAGATATTTAGAAAAAATTAGTGATGTGTGTGTGTGTTTGAAGGTATATAAACATCAAAGAATGACTTACCTTATTACTAAAGTAATGAAACTGCAAAAATAAAACTCAGTCCACAGATTTCAGTTGAATATATGTTTCCTGTTTATCTGCACTGGTTAAGTGCTCTATATTCCCACATTAGCCTTAATTCAGAGCTTACTAATTTGATAAGATTGTTTCCATTTATCTGTAATCCATTTTAATGCTGCCCATCATTTCCTTGCCCTATTGTGGTAAACAAAGTGCTAACATTCCATTTTCTTTTTGCAAGGTGTATACTTTCTTTCAATATCAGAGTGTTTATTTGCCTTGAAACCTAACTTTTCTAAGTGGTTTAAGAAACATTACGTCTAAAGTGGCTACATGGCATTTCAAGGAGATGGGAGCATTGCCCTTTTGATCACTGCATTAAAACTAACTTACTGCCACCTTTGTTTCCAGTAAGAAGTGTTACGTTTCATAGAACACTTATGCTTTTATTCACGAGGTTATTTATTCACTTTGCAGTCCGATCCCAGCTTCCCCTCTCTCCTCTCCTCCCAGACCTCATCTATTGTCTCCATCCCTCCCTATCCACTTCTCTCCAAGAAACAGGAAGCCTTCCATTGACATCAACTGGACTCAGCATTCCAAGCCATAACATGACTAGGCCTATCCCCTACCCCTGACGCAAGATTAGGTAGGCCAGTGAAGGGGAAAGGGATGCAAAGGCAAGGTATGTTGTTATAGCCCCATCTCTGACTTTAGGAGTCAGACAGGAAGATTCCACTGCACAGCTGCTACATATTTGAGGGCCTAGGTGTGTCCCACACGTGCTATCTCATTGGCAGTTCAGTCTCTATGAGTCCCCACGGGGCCAGGTTAGTTAACACTATAGGTTTTCTTGTAATGTCCTAGACCCCTCTGCTTCCCTCGATCCTTTCTCTAGGATTCTCCAAAGTTCCACTCAGTGTTTGGCTGTGGGTCTTAGCATCAGCTCCCAACAGTTGCCAGGCAAAGGCCATCTGATGACATTTATGCTAGGATCCTGTCTGCAAGTACAACAGAATACCATCAATACTATCAGGGGTTGTGTCCCTCTCATAGCATGGGTCTCAGGTTGGGCCAGTCATTTGTTGGCTTCTCCCTCAAACTCTGCTCCATCCTCCAACCCTGCACATCCTATAAGCAGAATAAATTGTGGGTCTAAGGCTTTGGGACTGGGTTGGTATCCCAATGCTGATTGGAATTCTTGCCTGGTTACAGGAAATGGTCAGTTCAGTCTACATATTACCCACTGCTAGGAATCTTAGTGTCACTTTCAAAGATAGATTCCTAGGAGCTGCCATTGTCCTAGGTTTCTAGATCTTTTCAGAGATGCCCCCTGCTCCCCACCAACCCCCTGCCCCTAATCCAGTTGTCTTTCCCAGTACTCAAGAACAGGAGGGACGAGGTGATGGGAAGGATGGAGGGAGATAGCACTGTGAGACACAGAACACTTCTGAAAGACTGTGTAAAACAAAACACAAATTCATGCAAACTTTCAGTGGATTTGACTTTTTGTAAAGTTTGTTGATTCTTTTTCTTTATTAAGTCTGCTGTTAAAATTCTTCATTGAATTTAAAGTACAGACATTATATTTTTTCAGTTCCAAAGTTTCTGTTTCTGTCTTGATGTCATCTGCCTCTTGTTGGGACCCTCACTCTCATCATTTATTACTCTTGATCTGTCATCGTCTATAACAATTATCTAAAATTCTGTTCAAAGAATTCATAATTCCACTAGTTAGAATTAGATACTGAGCTCTCATTAGCTTCTTTTAGTGACATCATTCTTTGTGATCCCTGTAGACCTGAACTGGAACCACGCATTTAAAGGAACAGCTACTTTTCCATTTCCTTAGTCTAGTTTCCCGAGACAAAGGCATGATAGTGCTGGGTGCTAAGTCACTAAATTACTTCAGCTGAAATCTATGGAAACTGATATACCTTCAAATCACTTTGAACTGCATATGAAGTAAAATTGTTTTTCTCATGATAAAAATTATACTTAAGTTCAAAAACCGCAAAGAAAATAGATCTCTTAGGAAAACCAGCTCTGCAAGCAAATTAATGATGAAAAACTACCTGTTTTTGAAAGTTGTACTATGCCTCCATGTGACATATTCATCTGATGCATGGCTTGCTTTCTTTCTCAGTTAGAATGATGTAAATGAGAAAACATCTCATACCTATTATAAGTCTTAGCATTATACAGCATTATACCAGCTAAGGAAGTTACCAATGGATGTTTTTCATATCTTTGTGATTAAAGGTTTAAACATAGTCTTATGCATATTAAATAAGATGTTCAGAAGTGAAAACATTGATCTGAAAATACTCAATGTCAGTCATCAAAGTTCTTAAATGAAACATATTAAATCATTAAGCATTAGAGATTTTGAAATATCTACAAGCTCTTCAACCCTGTTTTATAAGGGCTGGTGAAGGTTGTGGCTTTAAATATATAGAAAAATTATTAAAGGAGATATATCCACAAAAGTACCAATGGACATAGTTACACATTGTCCCATATTGTTAAATAAATAAAATGATGAATAATTACATATTTTTTCATGAACACTAGGTCATTTTGTACCTACTCTTTGTTACTTTCTGATTTTTCCCCACTCTTTCCCCCCTGCCTGAATTTTACTCCTTATGACAGATAAGAGAGGAAGAGGTAGAGAGGAATGAGAGAAAGATGGAGACCTAACTTCTTTCTTCTTTGCTTGTAGCTGATATTGCTACTTTGTGGATTCTTCTTTCCATCTTTTATCTCCTTGGTTTCACCCCTATCACTAGCTAGGAGGGAAAGGAGAAAATGGAGAAGAGGAATAGATATCCCCGAATCTGATTTCTTTCTTTTCTTTCTTCTTCGACCATGACTAGTAAAAAGCTGCAATGAACCCCCGAATGACCAACAACCACCAACTTCACCTTCTGAAAAGTTCCCAGAATTAGAAACATCACACAATCATAGAAACTATCTGCAACTGGCAAAACCATTCATTTGCTAAAACACAAGGCAAATCATAGTCAGTTGAAGCATCCCCGTATTCTCACACCTGGGATTTTAACAAAAAGACTTTCTTGGACTGGAGAGATGGCTCAGTGGTTAAGAGCACTGACTACTCTTCCAGAGGTCCTGAGTTCAAATCCCAGCAACCACATGGTGGCTCACAACCATCTGTAATGAGATCTGATACCATTTTCTGGTGTGTCTGAAGACAGCTACAGTGTACTTATATATAATAAATAAATAAAATCTTAGAAAAAACTTTCTTATAATATCTCTGTGGTTTTTAAAGAGATCAAAATTCCAAAATTGTCACTATATCCATTCATTTGGAATTTTATTCCAACATTTAGATTAGATTGTCAGTATCAGAGAATTATGTTTTTTTTAACCAATGAAGTCTATTTGCATACCTTTGAACAGATTTAAACTACTAGAACATAATTTATTCCATGGCTAGTTCCTTACTTCTGTCTTTCCACCAAAAGAGAATTTGCAATTTTCATATTTTCAAACTAATCAAGACAAATTTCTCTGTGCGCGTGTGTGTGTGTATGTGTGTGTGTGTGTTTCTTAATGTTAATACTTTAACTTTTAGCATTCTTCTGAAAACAACTGTTTCTCTCCACCCACACCACATATATAATGCAAAGGTGATAATTTTGTGCAAAAAGTAGGAAGAACAGAGAAACACACAGTCCATTATATCCGTCTTGTGCACATCTAATGAGATATCCCTTACTAAAATGTGCATGTTGGTCATCTTGGTGAAAAGGTTAAGAAAGCTGTTCAATCTTAGTAGGTTAATAAATTTGAAGAAATGTATAAGGCAACAGGTTATCTAAACGACATCAACATTGACTAGGGAAGAATGATAGCAATTGTCCCATGAGTACATTTGAGTCAATATTTAACCTTTCAGTAGAACTAAAATATCAGAGGCAAAAATGATATTACAGTTATGAAGATCAAATAGTCCATGAAATTTATGAGTGAATCAATATTGAGATTTTGAGTAGAAAAACAACAAGTTACAGTAAAATGTCACAGAATTTTCATAGATTTATTTATATCTTTAAAACTCTGCATTTAAGCTTTATAATTGAGCGAATCGCCATCTTAGTTTCCAGGAATACAATGATTAACGTTTTGTTCTGGCCCTCACAAAGAACCTATTCGGTTGGGAAAGAACTGACATTAAAAATATAATTACAATTCAACTTTCCCGAATGATACAGAAAAGGGGTCACATAGAATGAATTTACTAACTCTGAGGGAGCCAAGGAAAATTTTGCAAAAGGGATAAATTTGTGATGAGAGGGTAAAAGGGGATTTAAAGGTCACTAGTTTAAAATAGCTGGAAAAGCAATTCCACAGAAGCTTGAAAGAGAGAGACTTCAATACCAAAACTCCCAGTGGCTCATATGATTAGAGAAAAGATGGAGGAACCTACCTGTTATAATCCTAACAGCAGGAATCATTAGGCTTCCTTCATAACAGCTCTAAAGTTCAAACATAGAAACACACGTGCACACATGCACACATACATGCAGAAGGTGAATCTGCTTCATTCATTTAATCCTTATTATTTACTGAAACCTTCATTTAGATATGTTTTGCCAAATAAGCAAATAGTACATTATTCTTAAATTGCTTATAGTTTTATAATTTTACTTACAAGTTTTATCATTCTTATGTAGATATTAAAATGATTAAATTCTTTGTTTCTCTTTTTTCACTTTTAATGATAAGAAAAATATTCAGAGATAAGACAAAATAGACATTCCAACTATCACAGCTCTTCTATTGTGAATTATATCAAAAATATTCTAAAATGTTGAGGAAACTATTATATCCCTAGATATAATAGTTTGCCACTTACTGTTACCTCAAATTTTATTTCAGCTTATATATGAATACCTTAAAAATTGTGTTAATACTCATAATTCAGTTGACTTAAAGTTTGTTTTTACACATATATGTATATAACAGATGTCTATGGTTATCCATATGATTTATAGATACCAGAGATACCGGTATTCGTCATTTATAGGATGTTTATGCCAAGTCTCATGTAAAAGCACACTTAAAAACAATCAACTCTTCCTGTTTCTTGACCTGTTAGATGGAAGTGGTAAATTTAGAGAAGAATCTCAAGGTTGATACTAGAGAATAAAAATTTTTTCTCACTTAGTTACTTTATATCCCACTCACTGCTTACCTTCCTCCCATTCAACCCCCACCACCCTTCCTCCATCCCTTACCTTGGAGCAGGTAGAGGCATCCCTGCGTATCCCTCCCCTAACCTGGCACAAGTCTCTGCATAGCCTAGAAAGGAAAACTTAACTATTCACAAAATAATTTATTCTGTTCTTAAGTTATAGTCTTTCAAACTATTACAGTGACAGCTAAGTATTTTCTAAGTTGAGAGTACGGTGGATATGTACTTTCTGCTCCAGTTCTAACCAACTACAAATATATGTGATAACTTGATGCAAAATTCTCTCTTAAATGCTGCATCTAAGAATTCAGAAACATTTTGGAGTCATGAGTCAAACTCTGTGACTTGTGTCAGCTGCCCCAGGTTACAGCTGCCCTGTTACCTGTTGTCAATGAGAGAGACTATCCTTGGTATGAAATATTTTTCCACTATACTTTAAAAGATTAATATCCCTGGATTATACAGTTTGAATATGTATTGAGGGGTACTAGGTATTGCATGCTAACAGTCAAAATTACAAGCAAATATAAATTTATAAAAAAGAAACAAGTTTGTACGTTTCTAAAAATCAATCCCTTCTCAAGGGGAAGGATGAGACTCTTTCGGAGCCAGGAAAGCTCATAGGGGTCTTTCATTGTCTCACCCCTACTTGCTTTGTAGGTGCGTAGTTTTTTAACTTCTCTTACTGTGGATGTCATTCTTCTTATGCAGAACAATGTTACTGAAATCCTTCGTTTCTGTCCACAGAATGGCAGCAGCAGCAGCAGCAGCAACAGCAGCAACAGCAGCAACAGCAGCAACAGGGAGTGTCATCTGAAGTCATGAGAGTCATGATAGAAGGTGACCCAATTTGACTTTAAGTAAAGAGGAGGCAGCATCACAATGGATGGTATATAAATCACAAGCAATAATGGCCTGGAAGGAATTTCATCAAGTAGAAAATGACTGAGGTACAAAAGTGATTCCAGAAAGGTCAAAAGGTCACTGAAACAGGTCTGCCTCGCAGGTGAGGTTCTAAAATTTTACACTCCCATTTAATACTTTTACATGTGACTGAACTTGAAGATGGGTCTTTAAAATGAGAAGTAATTAAAATGTGTTCATATGGATGGGAATTAGGACACAGGCTGGTAAGCACATGAAGAGCATGTGTAGAGATGCCTGTTTACATATCAAGAATGGAAGACTCAAAAGACCCTGCCAACATGTTTATTCTGAACATGTCTGGGCTCTAAAGATGAGAGAGATGCATTTCTGTCGTGTAAGGCTCTAAGTGTAGGACTTTGTCATTCCAGTATCATCAAACTAATATGGCCTTTCGAAGGGGAAGCTCATTATAACTGGACAGAAGAGAGATAGGCAGAGTTTGTGTTCCCAGGCTTGGGGGTTGAGGAAGACCACAAGAGAGGAAAGAAGAAGGTGGAGAGAGGAGAGTTGCCATGGGGTAGGAGATTTATGAAAACATTGCCGTGAGGGCTGGCCAATTGGAAAGAAGAGCAAGCCAGCTAGAACACAGCAAGTTATAGCTGGGGGTTAGTGATAGGGAAGTAGATAATAGCATAGAGGGCAGATATCTGCCCAGATCTAGTCTTCAAGTGCTTGTTATAAATATAAAGGTTGTGTGCTTTTTTTATCTGGGAACTGAATGATCAAAGATGGACTAGAAACCCAGGTTTGAGTTTAAGATTTTACTATAACAACTGAGGGATCTTGCACTTGGGTCTTTCTGCTCTGCCCTCTGGACTCTCTCAGCCTTTGTCATTTCAGATGGGGCTGCTCAGCTTTCTTTCTCCTCTGTTGCCACCTCTCTAGGTTGTTTTCTTCTGTCCTTTCCTTTGTATAAAGTTCTTTGCACAAATTTAAAGTAATAGTACTTTTACAAAGTGCCATATTTCTGCCATCATAGTTTGCAGTAGAGCTTAGAACTAGATCTAGAAGAAAGCTAGAGATCATGATGCTATTTTCATCTGATTTGCTCCTATAAATACACCTATGTTTAATGTCAGATATTTAATATTATAGTGAAAAACATGACCCTACATGTACAAGTCACGTACCAATGTGCTTAGATTTTTAAATTAAAAACCTTCTTATTTAGACATAGTGGAATATACCAGTAGTCTCTGCACTTGTGAGGTGAGTCTGGAGGATTAGTTAAATAAACAACATGGCACAACATCACAATATAATATCACAACGTACAGCATAATAGCATTCACTTAAATGTCAAGGCCAAAATACTGTGTGTTTAGTATGAAAAACTTCAAAATAAAATTAAAAGCAGGAGAAAATTGCAATATAGATTTAACCTGATGCTTTCAGAAACATTAAAACTAATTTAAAGGGATGGAAAAAACAGGCAGAGTAGTTTATATCTCCTTGATTTTATATGCAGTTATTAAATTAACAGTTTATTCCTTTTAAAGGTAGCCTATAGTTAATAAATCCATATGCATAGGAGATAATTGAAAACAATATATAACTGTGTAGAACTTTTAAACATTCTTGTTGCTGTAAAAATATAACATTAAAATTATGACATTTAGACTTCACTGTGTGTGATATTTGTTCTAGCAATTATGTGAAGTATACTGAAAAATATATACTGGGGATCATATCATGCCATCTCAAATACTTGTGTATCTCAGAATTTTGGTATATATGGACTCTTAGGACAATCCTAAGGACATTAGGCATTGGTTGCTTTGTCAGATATTCTAGAGACTGAGAATGTAGCTCAGCGCGAGGATGTTACCTTGGAAGCAAGGTCTTGGGTTCAATTCCAGCACCACAAAATATGTAAATAGTATCCATAAAGCCTAGCCTTCCAAATCTCCTGTTTTTCCTTGCTATACATAGATTCGAGAAAAAATAGCTATCTTTATGTCAGAAAAGATGTTAACTTTTCAATATAAAATCAGATTTATTCTGTATAAATTTTGTAATTTCTCAAGTCCTTTATTTTTCTCTTGACACGATGAAGAAAACAATGCATTTCAAGTGGCCCTTATAACAAGCAATTTTTTATTCAAAATATGTTTAAGGGTTTAAAGAAAATTGACTGTTACTAAGTATAATTCTCATATAATTATATAATACTGTATTTAACTTTGGTCTATTAATTTAAGATTAAAACCTGGGAGAAGAAGAATGAAGTATGACACATAAAAACAAGGGTGATATTTTAAATCAGCTTAAAGTCTTCATATGTGTTAATAAATTGTAAACTTATTTATGTTACATTCATATTCTTATGAACTTCTCAAAAGAATTCTTGGTATGTGACATAGTCCTTTCTGATTTAAACTATAGGCTTCATGGATACATTATTTATCATTTGTGTTTAGCCACCAGCCAGATTCCATGAACAAGCTCTCAGTTGAACTCTATTACTTTACATAGTCATCTTCCTTTCAAAATATTAACTTGAACTTAGAGTCCTCAAAAACCTTGCTTTTTTGTACATGGTGTCTACTCTGTAGCCACAGAAACAACAAAGATTTCTCACTGTTCTTTAGATGAGCTCATGATACAACCATTCAATGAGGAGCAAAAGCTAATTCTGATAGATAAAGTTTCTTCGGAAATAAACAGCTTTAACATTTCATTTGACTAAATATTTTCCTTTCTTTTTTTTCAAAACGAGGCATAAACTATAGCAGAAAGCCAAATTAATATTCTATTCTGAAAGTCAGAGAAAACTAAAGGAAGATTATTGATCATACCTTGGAGACAAAGTACAAAGGAGAAGCTTTGTGTCATCCATTTTATAGGACATTGAGAATTAGAATTCACATCAGTCTGCCCAAGCCATAGGAGGCAGGACAAATTAAATCAGAATTTTAAGCTTCAAGTTGATATAATCTGTTTGTGTAGATAAAGCCTTAAACTTCCATCATGTCAAATTTATCATCTTGGGCAATTTGTTTTCTTATCATTTTTTTCTTTGGCATTTGATGCTGTGACAAACCAAAAAACAGAGCTGATTTCCCTTGGAGAATTTAATTCACATCTGGTATCTTTTAGAAAGCTTTCCTGACAGAAATAGCAACCAGACTATGAAATCACTCAGTTTAAAAAACATCTTTAAATATCAAATACTTTACTTGCACACAAATTAAAGTTCCAGGAGAAATGTGTTTAAACGACTTGAGTATTGATACAGTCCAAATTGGAAAAGTTGAACGCAATGTTAATTGTGAACATATAACAAATAGACAGACAGACAGACACACAGACACACACACACACATACACACGTGCACACACACACACACACACACACACGAACACACACACACACAAAAGATTTATAAATTTATGAAGGCCTATTTTCCAAGCAGTGAATATGTGCAATTATGTACTCTGCTAAGATTATTAAAGGTATTTATATCAACTGTATATTTTGTGAGGAAATCTGAGCAATAGAACTTCAGCAAGCACTGTCCTGTTTTATGTCTTTAAGTACTACATGGGGCAAAAAGATGCAGATTTCCCTGAGTGTCAGTCCTGATGAAAGGTTACACTTCATCTGATACAATTAGGTAAGAGTGGGTAATGGTAGCATTAAACCCACTTAGCTTCTGTAAACTAGAATTAGGTCAAATGTCATGCTGGATATGAACAGCTTAACAAATGTGCTCAGAAATCTAGAAAGTGAAAACAAATTTTATTAATGCAACATCTGTTCTCCAAAAGAATGTCTATTCTTTTGGAACCAAAAGTCCCCAAAGCAACAGAATTTCCAAGAAGGTTGAACTTTAAATTCAAATGGAGACCGAGTGGATCTGGGGGAGAGGATAGGAGGTGGGAGGAGTGGCAGGAGGGGAAGGAGGAAAAGGTAGGGAAAGGTAGGGAAGGAGGAGAAGGAGGGGGAGGAGGGGGAGGAGGGAAAACTGTAGTTACAATAGATTGAATGAGAGAAGAATCTATTTTGGATTAAAAGGAAGAAGAAAACTAATGCAATAAGTACAATCTCAGGATGTGAGACGCCTAAGTATTATTTCTTTAAGGTTAATTCCCAGTAAAACACGTTATGTTGTTTTCTGACAGCTTTACACAATAAACTGCCATCTTGCTGTGGCAAGTCCCATCTGCTCAGACTGGCAATTCAGTTGACTACAATTTCCTTAGTAGAAAACCCAAGTAGCATAATTAAATTAACAACTTTAAAGAGAGCAATGGTGATTGTCTTCATTTAGTTACATTTGATTTACTATTAAATTTGAATTAGGAGAGTACAGAATATATTTTATTTCTTCAAATACATAATCTAGCACAACACACAGAGGTATAGAAAGAGGGACATGATATACATGATTTTTATTTCTGTTAGCAAAGAGAAAACACATAGTCTAATGTATGCAGAAAAAGCCATTTAACTAAATTATGGCACTTAGTCCTTAGAGGGAAATGTCTAGAATCAAAAGTTAACTTTTAAATTTTTTCTATGTCAGTATACATTTTTATTACATTACTTTAATATATTTTCTGGATTCAAAGAACAATAATTTATTAGCATCTTATTCCTGAAGTCAGCAATCTGAAGCAAGTAGTGCTAGTCCCGATTCATTTTCATACTGTTTTTGAAGGGAGGCTCAGGCTGGCACATTATCACTTCTCCAGCATTTTATAGGTCAAAGAGAGCCACAAGGTAAAGGGACGCCCCAATCATGAAGAAACGGATTCCATGCCTTAGTGAGCTATTTCACTCTTGAGGAAATAGGAGAGAGATAGGCATGAATTAAGAAAAATCAGGATTTAAAACAGGATTTCACACTTTTTCCATGTAGAAATAATATGTAGCTGTGATGGAAATTTCTGCCATACAAAATAAGAGTGAAAAACGACATGGGGATGGGGATGGGGGTAATAGCTCAGGCTTAAAGCACTTGTGGGACAAGGGTGTGGCTACCTAGTGCCTGAGGTAGAGACAGACAGGTCAGCTTTGCACACCACCTCTACACACATGCTTGCACACCCAGACACCGAGAATGAGAGAGAAAAGACAGAGACAGAGAGATCTACCAAACATCAGAAACAGAGTTGTAACTGATCAACCAAAGGCTCCAGACCAGAGAACTGTGAACAAATTTATTCCACAAAGAAACACCTTTCCAATTTAAATCATTAACGCTGTTCTTTGTCCTTCTGCCTGCAGATAGTAGTACAAAGACAGCATCGAGTACTGTTGTTTTGTTAAGTGGACAGAGTAATAGACTGCCCCTGAATGCTTATTGCTATGCCCATTTGTTAGCACATCTCTCAAATATCATCACAGAATGTTCACTTTGAAGTGAATGCCTAGTAAGACAGAGGCCTATTCTGGTCAACATACAGAGCATAAGCGGTTCTTAAGTGCTTTCAGTGGGGCATTTATACCATGTCTTCAGAGAATCACAGAAGAGAGACTGTAAGAGCTACAGGTAATGGCTGGCTACAGCACATTTGTTGGACATTTCAGTACCATTTTACATGAGGTCACGAAGTCTTTGACTACATGCACATGCACAAGATCAAGCCAGCTAAAACCACAGCATCTCTAAAAGAGAGGGGCACGAAGGACCATGCTTGTCTGAGGTGCTACTGGCTACAGCTGTTGTGGTAGAGAGACTCCTAACATGGAGACATTTGCACATCCTTTTTATTACTATACTCTCCACAAAAGCCAGAAAACTGGAAACAGTCTCGATAGCTATCAGTCCATCAAGATAGATGGATTAATAACATAGTACATATACATTCAATATAATTTTATTAAAATATAAACAAAGATAAAAATTATGATATTGAATAAACAGGACTGGAAATCATCATGTTAAGCAAAATAAGCAAGACTCAGAATGGCAAACGCTACATATTTTTTTCTCAGGTACAGATCTAGATTTTAATTTATACCTATATTTATTTTTAAAAAACTCATGTGGTTATATTTAAATACAAGTTGCCTTTAGGTCTTGACAGTTCCAAAGGGCCATGGGATGGGGAAAGAAGACATGTTAAATGTGAAGTGAAATAAAACGAGAAAGAAATGGAAAACACGTGACATGAGATCAGAAGCTTGAGATATAAGTAAGCGGAAAGAGACAGGAAGAGGAGGGACCGCACTTGGGGAGGGGACGGGATAAAAGAAAGTATATGTGAAAATGCCATAATGGAGCCTACCACTTTGTATGCTAACCAATAAGAAAATCTAAATAAATAATAAATGATGGCTAAAAATAAAAGAAAGTGCTCAAGGTAAATTTGAAAAGAGAATAGGCAACCAGAGCGATGACTCTGGGGGCAGCGGGGATAAGCTTCCTGGCGATGAGTCTGGATTTCTCCCTGGCCGTTTGTTGGACTACAGGAATCATACTTTTTGCTTGACACAGTTGTTCAGCGGTCATGTACTGCACTGAGCATAGTTATAGCAGGCAACCGGAGATCACCCCATGCTTTAAAATGCTTTTAATTCATTCCCATCGTTTTTACTACTCTATTTGACATATTTTAGGCACTATTCATTTGTCTAGTATTAGCGTATGAAAGCCTTCATCCCGTTCCTCATTTCATGACAGAATGTACATATTGAACACTTCTCACCGTGGCATGAAAGGCAGTTCTCAATTTGCTTCAATCATGTCACTCCAAATCTTCACTAAATTTTCCCCAGTTAGCACGTGAATGTTTTATTGAAGCATGCTTAAATTTAAATGCTGAACTAGAAACAGACTCATAAGACAAGTGTATGCTATCAATTTTGAAAAGAATTATATAATATCAGTATCATCATTGATTCTCTCTGTATAAAAGTTTCTAAGAAACAGACAAAAGAAATCTAATTCAACAATATCATGTCCCTAAAGCCTACTTATTTTCAAGTACTCCATTTCATATCTTAACCAGTATGCTACTATTTTGATTTTCTTCATAATGCCTTAATTAATAGTAGCACAACGAAACTTCACTGAAGAATAGTTTTAATTTCTAACTTCTCTAATTTCATTAGTAGGAAAAATAATATTTTAATTTTAATACACAAATGGCATTATTCACATAATTTATGTCAGTGAAGATAGTAGCCTGTCCGAGAGTTTATCTTTATAATATACTTTTCTCTTTATCATTTAAGAGGCCAGGTGCATAGATGACAAACAGGACTTGTGATATTTCTGATTTCTTGCTGAAGAAAAACTCTGGATGAATGTTAGTTAAAGTGAGTTCAGGTCTTAATTATTATGACTTACATTCTAATGTTGATTTTGAAAAGCAGAGTTCTTGGAGTAAATGTCACAGTACTCCTAAAAGATGTCTCTTCAAGAGAATAGTTCTCTAGGAATTGCAGTGATGCCCTCAGTAAAGTTGCTCTTATTCTAAAGTGGCAAATATGCAGGCCAGAGTTAACCAAAGCCGCATACAGCAAATAATCAGTTCCAAAGACATTGCTGAAACTCAATAAGGCAAGATCGGTGACCAAGTCTGTTTTTATCTTTCTCATCGGTAAACTTGACAAAACCCAGCAGAAGAGAGGGGAGCAGAAGAAAATGGAAAAAGGGAGGGCAACTGAGAGAGAGAGAGAGAGAGAGGGAGGGAGGAATAGAGAGGCATAGAGTGGGTGAAGAGAGCGAGAGAAGAGTGACAGTACTGTGTCAAAACAAACCCTTCAAAGGCATGTTCTGAACCCAGAACAACTATGCCCTCCAATTAAGGAAAATTCCCTAAATTTCTACTGTCTTCCCAAAGATCATTAACCTGTGTGCCCCTAAACTAATTATTTCATTCATTCATTCATTCATTCATTCATTCATTCATGATATAAGAACCTTCACTATCCAATCACCTCTGACAAGACTTACCTTTCAAACACCATAGGGTAGGGGACCAAGACTCCTACCCATGAGTTATTGCAAGACATTTAAGACAAGCCATGACATACCAAATATGTCATTTTCTTTTTTTTATTTTTTATTATATATTTCTCTACTTACATTTCAAATGTTATTCCCCTTCCTGGTTTTCTATCCATAAGCCCCCATTCCTCACTGCTCTAAACTTTGCTTCCATATCCCTTCCTATCAATATTTTCCCTCTTTTAAGAAGGAGTGGGAGCATCTGCATTTTGGTCATCCTTCTTCTTGAGCTTCCTGTGGTCTGTAGTTTACATCGTGGGTAATTTGAACTTTTTGGCTAATATCCACTTATCAATGAGTGCATACCAAGTATGTTTTTCTGTGAATGAGTAACCTCATTCAGGATGATATTTTCTAGTACATTCTACTTGTCTGTTATGAATTTGTTATGAATTTCATGAACTCATTGTTTTTGATAACTGAGTAATATTCCATTGTGCAGATGTACCACATTTTTTTAATCCATTCCTCTGTTGAAGGGCATCTGGGTTCTTTCCAGCTTCTGGCTATTATAAATAAGGCTGTATGAACATAGTGGAGCATGTGTCTTTGTTGTATGTTGGAGCATCTTTTGAGTATATGCCCAAGAGAGATATAGCTGTGTCCTGAGGTAGTGTAATGTTCAATTATTTGAGGAACCTCCAGACTGATTTCCAGAGTGGTTGTACAAGTTTGCAATACCACTAACAATGGAGGAGTGTTCCTCTTTTCCCACATCTTCGCCAGCATCTGCTGTAACTTGAGTCTTTTATCATAGCCATTTTGACTGGTCTGTGGTGGAATCTCAGGGTTGTTTTGATTTGCATTTCCCTGATAACTAAGGACGTTGAACATTTCTTTAGGTGCTTTTTGGCCATTTGATAATCCTCAGCTGAGAAAGTTTTGTTTAGCTCTGTACCCCATTTTTAATAGGATGATTTGGCTCTCTGGAGTCTAACTTCTTGAGTTCTTTGTATATTTTGGATATTAGCCCTCTATAAGGTGTAGGATTGGTAAAGAACTTTTCCCAATCTGTTGGTTGCCATTTTGTCCTAACAACAGTGTCCTTTGCCTTACAGAAGCTTTGCAGTTTTATGAGGTCCCATTTGTCAATTCTTGGTCTTAGAGCATAAGCCATTGGTGTTTTGTTCAGGAAATTTTCCCCAGTGCCCATGTGTTCGAGACTTTTCCCCACTTTTTCTTCTATTACTTTGAGTGTATCTGCTTTGATGTGGTGCTTTTTTTTTTTGTATCCACTTGGACTTAAGCTTTGTACGTGGTGATAGGAATGGATCTATTTGCATTCTTCTACATGCTGACCTCCAGTTGAACCAGCACAATTTGTTGAAAATACTGTCTTTCTTCCATTGGATGGTTTTAGCTCCTTTGTCAAAGATCAAGTAGCTATAGGTGTGTGGGTTCATTTCTGGGCCTTCAATTCTTTTCCACTGATATACCTGCCTGTCTCTGTACCAATACCATACAGTTTTTAGGACTATTGCTCTGTAATACTGTTTGAAGTCAGGAATGGTAATTCCCCCAGAAGTTCTTTTATTGTTGAGTATAGTTTTCACTATCCTGGGACCTCATACCAATACTGTCCAAACTATTCAACAAAGTTGAAATAGACGGAGCACTACCAAATTCCTTCTATGAAGCCACAATTACTCTTATACCTAAACCACATAAAGACCCAACAAAGAAAAAGAACTTCAGACCATTTTCCCTTACGAATTAAATTCTTTCAAACCAAATCCAAGAACACATCAAAACGATCATCCATCATAATCAAGTAGGCTTCATCCCAGGGATTCAGGGATGGTTTAATATATGAAAATCCATAAATGTAATCCACTATATAAACAAACTCAAAGATAAGAACCACATGGTCATTTCATTAGATGCTGAGAAAGCATTGGACAAAATTTAACACCCCTTCATGATAAAAGTTCTGGAAAGATCAGGAATTCAAGGCCAGTATCTAAACATAGTAAAAGCAATATACAGCAAACCAGTAGCTAACATCAAACTAAATGGAGAGAAACTTGAAGCAATCCCACTAAAATCAGGGATGAGACAAGGCTGTCCACTCTCTCCCTACCTATTCAATATAGTACTTGAAGTTCTAGCCAGAGCAATCAGACAGTGAAAGGAGGTCAAAGGGATACAAATTGGAGGGGAGAAATCAAAATATCAGTATTTACAGATGATACGATACTGTACTTAAACAACCCCAAAAGTTCCACCAGAGAACTATTTAACCTGATAAACAACTTCAGCAAAGTGTTGGGGTATAAAATTAACTCAAACAAATCAGTAGCCTTCCTCTACTCAAAGGATTAACAGGCTGAGAAAGAAATTAAGGAAATGACACCCTTCACAATAGTCCCAAATAACATAAAGTATCTTGGTGTGACTTTAACCAAGCAAGTGAAAGATCTGTATGACAAGAACTTCAAATCTCTGAAGAAAGAAATTGAGGAAGATCTCAGAAGATAGAAAGATGCTCATGGGTTGGCAGGATTAATATAGTAAAGATGGCTATTTTGCCAAAAACTATCTACAGATTCAATGCAATCCCCATTAAAATTCTTACTCAATTCTTTATAGAGCTAGAAGGAGCAATTTGCAAATTCATTTTGAATAACAAATATGTAATTTTCAACAACAAAAACATGAAACATGAAATGCTGATACAGAGGGAGAAGTAATTCTTTAAATTGCCATGGAGATGGGCCATTTTCTGTTTGGACATGAACTGATGATAGCTGTTTCTGCTTAGATGGGCCTTATTTTATTTATGGCAGTGTTCTGTTTCATGGTGCTTGGGCTGAACAGTCAAATTACAGTAGTGGGAAGATGATTCTGCATGGGTGTTCAATATCTTTGAATATTCCCAAGTGAGCCATGCCTGGCTACGACTTCTATTAAAATGATGTGCAGTCTGAATGAGATCCAAGGCTTTGAAGAACTCCTTGGCACTTGCTCAGATAGCTCAGTACTGAAACACAGACGTCTGCAGGAGTGCTGGTGAGACTGAGCGATGCTTGCCTCCACCTTGTCGTCCTTTCATAAACCCAATGGTTGTGGATTTTGTTTGTTTTCTAATGTTCTCATATGGTGCTGTGAAGAATGAGTGCTGAAAAGGAAATATCCTGCTGACGAAAGAAAAGAAAATCCTTTGACTGTGTATGCCTCTAGGCCATGCCATCCTTCAAGTACTCTGGAGAAAAACCTGGAGCAACATTCAAGTACTGCCATGAGGACTGCACTCTCCAGCATTAAGAATTTATCTTAGAACTGTACCATGACACACTCTCTCTCTCTCTCTCTCTCTCTCTCTCTCTCTCTCTCTCTCTCTCTCTCACACACACACACACACACACACACACCACACACACACACACACACACACACACACACACACACTTGATGCTTGTTCTAGATGTTATTAGTCTCTGATCAGATAACCAAGCAACCTAGAAAAGAATACTCATTAATTTACACAATGTATTAAACATGTAAGGCCTTTATTATATGCTGTATGGGTTTGATTAAAGGAAGTAATATTCTCTCAATAATTGGAAAATATGCAAGATCTCACTATGTTTCCCAGGTTGGGCTTGAACTCACAGCCTGCTCATCTCAGCCTTCTAAATAATTGTGATTATGTGGTATGCTCCACCATGCTTATCTTACAAGGATTTTAAGAAAGCGATTACAAATATTTTAATGAGAAAAATTGCACTTAATAAAAATATAGTATGGAAATGATGATTTATCAAATATCAGTTATATAAGTATCTTTGGACTTAGAAAACATAAATTAATAATAAATTAACTAGAGGCAGTCAACAAGGGAATGGATTGTGCAAAAATTAAATTTGATGGCATGTTAGTAAAATGATATATATACCCTCAGGAGAAAAGAACAATGAAAAACATCAAGCTTTAAAGATATGTGTGGTATCAGCAAGGAAATTGTATAATATATGTCCCAAAAGAACAATGATATGAAATGGGAAAAAATAGAATTTGAAGGAATAATAATGCAAAACTCTTCACTTATATAATTTTAATTCATATATTAAAAGTTTAATAAATGTCATTAAAATAAAAGTCATATAGAGGAATCTTAACTCAAAGGAAAATAAAACTTAAAAGTTAAGAATATGGTTCAGTATTAGAATGCTTGCCTAGCATGTCCAAAGTCCTGGGCTAGATTACCAGAGTGAATGCATAGATGTGTGAACACAAACATTAAAGATAGAGTTTACCAGAGTTAATAAGCTGTGATGATATCTATAAGATATGGGAAAGGAGAGAAAAAAGAGGAGGAGGAGGAAGTAAAAAAAGAAAGGAAGACTAAGGTAGGTCGGGGACAAATAATAGCATATGTGTGTCATAGAAACAATACCCAAAGCAAATTTGAAATTCTTATACTAGGTCAGAAATAGATATTTTGACAAAAAATGTTACTAGAAACATAAGGCATATACATACTAGAATATTAAAAATTAAAAAGCAAACACAAGTGGTCAAAGATACTGCTAATTTGGATATTCTCAGATGTTGGTAGTAAGTGTGTAAAATGATGTAGAGAATTTGTAAAACAGTAGCACAATTCCTCCAAGTCTTGGACAGACTCCCCAATTCTATTCCTAAGAATATACACAAGACAAATGAGTATATGTGCACCCCCCAAATCTACACATGCATGTTTATAGATGCACAACATTATCTGTGAAGACAAAATTTGTAAATGGTTTACATGTCCACCATCTGACAGCCCAACATACATACCGTAGAAAGATACTCTTTGAAAAATACTGAAATATGAAGTTCTGATATGTGGTATGTGTGTTGTAGTCCAGCTGTGGTTTTATGTCCTCTGCTTTCTCTCTCTGAGGGTATCCAGGGCTGGAGGGATGAAGCAGAGTCTAGAACAGGTGGGGTTCTGCAGCATTCCTTGGGGGTTGTTGGGATAGGCCTTCTCCGAGCATTTTAGTGTTGTAGCTTTTTTAGCAGATGGTCTTCAATGAAGCAGCTCTCTTAGATGATCTGAGGGTCTGTGCATACCTTTATTTTGGGTGAGCTTGTATGCATACACTTTATTCAAGGTAGACCAGGAGTATATATGGACCTTGGAGAGTGGAAGTAGTTTTCAGAGTAAATGAAAATGATTGGCTAGAATTTCAAGTTCTGTGAATGCCTCATTTGTATAGATATGTATTCCAGGAAGCACAGGTACGTGCTGGACGGTTCTTATGGGGAGTTTGTGAAGGGATTTGTAGGTTTGCCAAGCATTACTCAACCTTCCCTGGGTAGAGGATGGGAGGAGTCTGGATTGCCAGACAAATTCAGAGAAGGGGAAACCCTGCTACTAAAGGGAGTCCTCTACTTTGCACTGCTCTCAGAGGAGCAATCCAGTTATGGTAGAGAATGGCCTTAATTAGCAGGATTTGCCCACAGTAATAATGTTATCACTTCAATAAACTTTGAAAACTTTACAAAAAAGGGGGAAAACTGCAAAAGACAAGATGTTACTTTACAACAGTTTTGACTTGTACTTTTCTGATAACCCACAGTGTTGATCAGTATGTCATTTCTTTGGCCATTTGTATATGTTATTCTATAAAAAGGGCCCTCTGAAATCATTGGCAAACTTTATAATTAACTTGTCTTTACATTGATTTCCAAGTCAAAATATTTCAGTGAAGTCTGAATAAAAGTCTTTGTGAATTATGATCCTTTTGCTGATAATACAGGGAACACATTTGTCATCATTCAGCAACTATGATAAGATGGAGACTATTCATAAATATTCCTTATCAGGATCAGGTCATTTTGTTATGATCCTAGACAGCTTAGCACTTTATCACAAAAGGTGCTTTTATGAGAATAGCAAGAAATCCATGTGTGATTGTTGATGCTAATTGTCCACATAACAATTGACTTTGGAATCACAGACAAGGAAATCTCAATAGATAATTGTATATCTATATATAATTCTAGCTTACACTGGTCAGGGATTGTTTAATTAGACTAACTGGGGTGGCAAAATTTTATCTTCTGGGCCTTGGGCTGAATAAATGAGACAGAGATAGGAGAGGGAAAGTTTCAAGGAAATATGAATTAATTCATTGTTCTCTCTGCTCTAGGCAACCCTAACATTAACCCTAACCCTAACCCTAACCCTAACCCTAACCCTAACCCTAACCCTAACCCTAACCCTAACCCTAACCCTAACCCTAACCCTAACCCTAACCCTAACCCTAACCCTGTACCAGCATGTTTACCTGTTTTAAATCGTTGCTGCCTCTGCTTACACATGATGATGGACTATAGCCAAAAGTTGTGAGTCAAATAAACCGTACTTCTGAGAGTGAATTTCCCAGGGTATTTTATCACAATAGAAAATATTAATGTAATTTTATTATTGGTTTCCTTTATGTAATATTAATGTGCATATCCCACCGACATAATGTCTATACTATCATAGTCATTATTGACAGAGGTTCACTAGTTTACTAGTATTTCTTGAAGAACATGTGTTTAGTGTCACAGAAGAATCAGAGTTGCAGCTTTTTTGGGGGGGGGAAATGTGATGTAAATATATTTTAATTAAAATCATATTAAAAAAAGAAATACAAGAACGAAAGGCCACATCTGCATTTCTTATGAGATTTAAGACAATAAAAAGACACGGCTCCATGATATGTTTTAATTGGGCTATTTTCTTTTACAAAGGTAAAGTGAGAGTCAACAAGGCAATCATCCATAGGAATAGGCTTTAGTATTTCTTTTTTTTATTATTATTAACTTGAGTATTTCTTATATACATTTCAAGTGTTATTCCCTTTCCCGGTTTCCGGGCAAACATCCCCCTCCCCCCTCCCCTTCCTTAGAGGTGTTCCCCTCCAAATCCTCCCCCCATTGCCGCCCTCCCCCCATAGTCTAGTTCACTGGGGGTTCAGTCTTAGCAGGACCCAGGGCTTCCCCTTCCACTGGTGCTCTTACTAGGATATTCATTGCTACCTATGGGGTCAGAGTCCAGGGTCAGTCCATGTATAGTCTTTAGGTAGTGGCTTAGTCCCTGGAAGCTCTGGTTGCTTGACATTGTTGTACTTTTGGGGTCTCGAGCCCCTTCAAGCTCTTCCAGTTCTTTCTCTGATTCCTTCAACGGGGGACCTATTCTCAGTTCAGTGGTTTGCTGCTGGCATTCGCCTCTGTATTTGCTGTATTCTGGCTGTGTCTCTCAGGAGCGATCTACATCCGGCTCCTGTCGGTCTGCACTTCTTTGCTTCATCCATCTAGTCTAATTGGGTGGCTGTATATGTATGGGCCACATGTGGGGCAGGCTCTGAATGGGTGTTCTTTAAGTCTCTGTTTTAATCTTTGCGTCTCCCTTCCCTGCCGAGGGTATTCTTTTTCCTCATTTAAAGAAGGAGTGAAACATTCACATTTTGATCATCTGTCTTGAGTTTCGTTTGTTCTAGGGATCTAGGGTAATTCAAGCATTTGGGCTAATAGCCACTTATCAATGAGTGCATACCATGTATGTCTTTCTGTGATTGGGTTAGCTCACTCAGGATGATATTTTCCAGTTCCAACCATTTGCCTACGAATTTCATAAACTCGTTGTTTTTGATAGCTGAGTAATATTCCATTGTGTAGATGTACCACATTTTCTGTATCCATTCCTCGGTTGAAGGGCATCTGTGTTCTTTCCAGTTTCTGGCTATTATAAATAAGGCTGTGATGAACATAGTGGAGCACGTGTCTCTTTTATATGTTGAGGCATCTTTTGGGTATATGCCCAAGAGAGGTATAGCTGGATCCTCAGGCAATTCAATGTCCAATTTTCTGAGGAACCTCCAGACTGATTTCCAGAATGGTTTTACCAGTCTGCAATCCCACCAACAATGGAGGAGTGTTCCTCTTTCTCCACATCCTCGCCAGCATCTGCTGTCACCTGAGTTTTTGATCTTAGCCATTCTCACTGGTGTGAGGTGAAATCTCAGGGTTGTTTTGATTTGCATTTCCCTTATGACTAAAGATGTTGAACATTTCTTTAGGTGTTTCTCAGCCATTCGGCATTCCTCAGCTGTGAATTCTTTGTTTAGCTCTGAACCCCATTTTTTAATACGGTTATTTGTTTCCCTGCGGTCTAACTTCTTGAGTTCTTTGTATATTTTAGATATAAGGCCTCTATCTGTTGTAGGATTGGTAAAGATCTTTTCCCAATCTATTGGTTGCCATTTTGTCCTAACCACAGTGTCCTTTGCCTTACAGAAGCTTTGCAGTTTTATGAGATCCCATTTGTCGATTCTTGATCTTAGAGCATAAGCCATTGGTGTTTTGTTCAGGAAATTTTTTCCAGTGCCCATGTGTTCCAGATGCTTCCCTAGTTTTTCTTCTATTAGTTTGAGTGTGTCTGGTTTGATGTGGAGGTCCTTGATCCACTTGGACTTAAGCTTTGTACAGGGTGATAAGGATGGATCGATCTGCATTCTTCTACATGTTGCCCTCCAGTTGAACCAGCACCATTTGCTGAAAATGCTATCTTTTTTCCATTGGATGGTTTTGGCTCCTTTGTCAAAAATCAAGTGACCATAGGTGTGTGGTTCATTTCTGGGTCTTCAATTCTATTCCATTGGTCTATCTGTCTGTCTCTGTACCAATACCATGCAGTTTTTATCACTATTGCTCTGTAATACTGCTTGAGTTCAGAGATAGTGATTCCCCCGGAAGTCCTTTTATTGTTGAGGATAGCTTTAGCTATCCTGGGTTTTTTGTTATTCCAGATGAATTTGCAAATTGTTCTGTCTAACTCTTTGAAGAATTGGATTGGTATTTTGATGGGAATTGCATTGAATCTGTAGATTGCTTTTGGTAAAATGGCCATTTTTACTATATTAATCCTGCCAATCCATGAGCATGGGAGATCTTTCCGTCTTCTGAGGTCTTCTTCAATTTCCTTCTTCAGTGTCTTGAAGTTCTTATTGTACAGATCTTTTACTTGCTTGGTTAAAGTCACACCGAGGTACTTTATATTATTTGGGTCTATTATGAAGGGTATCGTTTCCCAAATTTCTTTCTCGGCTTGTTTCTCTTTTGTGTAGAGGAAGGCTACTGATTTATTTGAGTTAATTTTATACCCAGCCACTTTGCTGAAGTTGTTTATCAGCTTTAGTAGTTCTCTGGTGGAACTTTTGGGATCACTTAAATATACTATCATATCATCTGCAAACAGTGATATTTTGACTTCTTCTTTTCCAATCTGTATCCCCTTTACCTCCTTTTGTTGTCTGATTGCTCTGGCTAGAACTTCAAGAACTATATTGAATAAGTAGGGAGAGAGTGGGCAGCCTTGTCTAGTCCCTGATTTTAGGGGGATTGCTTCGAGTTTCTCTCCATTTAGTTTAATGTTAGCAACTGGTTTGCTGTATATGGCTTTTACTATGTTCAGGTATGGGCTTTGAATTCCTATTCTTTCCAGGACTTTTATCATGAAGGGGTGTTGAATTTTGTCAAATGCTTTCTCAGCGTCTAATGAAATGATCATGTGGTTTTGTTCTTTCAGTTTGTTTATATAATGGATCACGTTGATGGTTTTCCGTATATTAAACCATCCCTACATGCCTGGGATGAAGCCTACTTGGTCATGGTGGATGATTGTTTTTATGTGCTCTTGGATTCGGTTTGCCAGAATTTTGTTGAGTATTTTTGCGTCAATATTCATAAGGGAAATTGGTCTGAAGTTCTCTTTCTTTGTTGTGTCTTTGTGTGGTTTAGGTATAAGAGTAATTGTAGCTTCGTAGAAGGTATTCGGTAGTGATCCATCTGTTTCAATTTTGTGGAATAGTTTGGATAATATTGGTATGAGGTCTTCTCTGAAGGTTTGGTAGAATTCTGCACTAAACCCATCTGGACCTGGGCTCTTTTTGGTTGGGAGACCTTTAATGACTGCTTCTATTTCCTTAGGAGTTATGGGGTTGTTTAACTGGTTTATCTGTTCCTGATTTAACTTCGGTACCTGGTATCTGTCTAGGAAATTGTCCATTTCCTGAAGATTTTCAAGTTTTGTTGAATATAGGTTTTTATAGTAAGATCTGATGACTTTTTTAATTTCCTCTGAATCTGTTGTTATGTCTCCCTTTTCATTTCTGATTTTGTTAATTTTGACGCACTCTCTGTGTCCTCTCATTAGTGTGGCTAAGGGTTTATCTATCTTGTTGATTTTCTCAAAGAACCAACTTTTGGTTCTGTTGATTCTTTCTATGTTCCTTTTTGTTTCTACTTGGTTGATTTCAGCTCTGAGTTTGATTATTTCCTGCCTTCTACTCCTCCTGGGTGTATTTGCTTCTTTTTGTTCTAGAGCTTTTAGGTGTGCTGTCAAGCTGCTGACATATCCTCTTTCCTGTTTCTTTCTGCAGGCACTCAGCGCTATGAGTTTTCCTCTTAGCACAGCTTTCATTGTGTCCCATAAGTTTGGGTATGTTGTACCTTTATTTTCATTAAATTCTAAAAAGTTTTTAATTTCTTTCTTTATTTCTTCTTTGACCAGGTTATCATTGAGTAGAGCATTGTTCAATTTCCAAGTATATGTGGGCATTCTTCCTTGATTGTTATTGAAGACCAGTTTTAGGCCGTGGTGGTCCGATAGCACGCATGGGATTATTTCTATCTTTCTGTACCTGTTGAGGCCCGTTTTTTGACCAATTATATGGTCAATTTTGGAGAAAGCACCATGAGGAGGTGAGAAGAA
This sequence comes from Rattus norvegicus, assembly GCF_021556685.1. Lineage (NCBI taxonomy): Eukaryota > Metazoa > Chordata > Mammalia > Rodentia > Muridae > Rattus > Rattus norvegicus. Next base: position 47,512,729 of record NC_141551.1, read on the forward strand.
GGTATATCCTTTTGCTTTAGGATAGAATGTTCTATAAATATCTGTTAAGTCCATTTGGCTCATGACTTCTCTTAGTCTGTCTACATCTCTGTTTAATTTCTGTTTCCATGATCTGTCCATTGATGAGAGTGGGGTGTTGAAAACTCCCACTATTATTGTGTGAGGTGCAATGTGTGTTTTGAGCTTTAGTAAGGTTTCTTTTACATATATAGGTGCCCTTGTATTTGGGGCATAGATATTTAGGATTGAGAGTTCATCTTGATGGATTTTTCCTTTGATGAATATGAAGTGTCCTTCCTTATCTTTTTTGATGACTTTTAATTGAAAATTGATTTTATTTGATATTAGAATGGCTACTCCAGCTTGCTTCTTCTGACCATTTGCTTGGAAAATTGTTTTCCAGCCTTTCACTCTGAGGTAATGTCTGTCTTTGTCTCTGAGGTGTGTTTCCTGTAGGCAGCAGAATGCAGGGTCCTCGTTGCGTATCCAGTTTGTTAATCTATGTCTTTTTATTGGGGAGTTGAGGCCACTGATGTTGAGAGATATTAAGGAATAGTGATTATTGCTTCCCGTTATATTCATATTTGGATGTGAGGTTATGTTTGTGTGCTTTCATTCTCTTTGTTTTGTTGCCAAGACGATTAGTTTCTTGCTTCTTCTAGGTTATACCTTGCCTCCTTATGTTGGGCTTTACCATTTATTATCCTTTGTAGTGCTGGATTTGTAGAAAGATATTGTGTAAATTTGGTTTTGTCATGGAATATCTTGGTTTCTCCATCTATGTTAATTGAGGGTTTTGCAGGATACAGTAACCTGGGCTGGCATTTGTGTTCTCTTAGGGTCTGTATGACATCAGTCCAGGATCTTCGGGCCTTCATAGTTTCTGGCCAGAAGTCTGGTGTGATTCTGATAGGTCTGCCTTTATATGTTACTTGACCTTTTTCCCTTACTGCTTTTAATATTCTTTCTTTATTTTGTGCGTTTGGTGTTTTGACTATTATGTGACGGGAGGTGTTTCTTTTCTGGTCCAATCTATTTGGAGTTCTGTAGGCTTCTTGTATGCCTATGGGTATCTCTTTTTTTAGATTAGGGAAGTTTTCTTCTATGATTTTGTTGAAGATATTTACTGGTCCTTTGAGCTGGGAGTCTTCACTCTCTTCTATACCTATTATCCTTAGGTTTGATCTTCTCATTGAGTCCTGGATTTCCTGTATGTTTTGGACCAGTAGCTTTTTCCGCTTTACATTATCTTTGACAGTTGAGTCAATGATTTCTATGGAATCTTCTGCTCCTGAGATTCTCTCTTCCATCTCTTGTATTCTGTTGGTGAAGCTTGTATCTACAGCTCCTTGTCTCTTCTTTTGGTTTTCTATATCCAGGGTTGTTTCCATGTGTTCTTTCTTGATTGCTTCTATTTCCATTTTTAATTCCTTCAACTGTTTGATTGTGTTTTCCTGGAATTCTTTCAGGGATTTTTGCGATTCCTCTCTGTAGGCTTCTACTTGTTTATTAATGTTTTCCTGTGTTTCCCTAAGGGAGTTCTTCACGTCTTTCTTGAAGTCCTCCAGCATCATGATCAAATATGATTTTGAAACTAGATCTTGCTTTTCTGGTGTGTTTGGATATTCCATGTTTGTTTTGGTGGGAGAATTGGGCTCCGATGATGCCAAGTATTCTTGGTTTCTGTTGCTTGGGTTCCTGCGCTTGCCTCTCGCCATCAGATTATCTCTAGTGTTACTTTGTTCTGCTATTTCTGACAGTGGCTAGACTGTCCTATAAGCCTGTGTGTCAGGAGTGCTGTAGACCTGTTTTCCTCTCTTTCAGTCAGTTATGGGGACAGAGTGTTCTGCTTTCGGACGTGTAGTTTTTCCTCTCTACAGGTATTCAGCTGTTCCTGTGGGCCTGTGTCTTGAGTTCACCAGGCAGCTTTCTTGCAGCAGAAAAGTTGGTCTTACCTGTGGTCCCGAGGCTCAAGTTTGCTCGTGGGGTGCTGCCTATGGGCTCTCTGCGGCGGCAGCAACCAGGAATACCTGTGCCGCCCCTTCTGGGAACTTCAGTGCACCGGGGTTCCAGATGGCCTTTGGTGTTTTCCTCTGGCGTCCGAGATGTATGTACAGAGAGCAGTCTCTTCTGGTTTCTCAGGCTTGTCTGCCTCTCTGAAGGTTTAGCTCTCCCTCCCACGGGATTTGGGTGCAGAGAACTGTTTATCCGGTCTGTTTCCTTCAGGTTCCGGCGGAGTCTCTGGCAGGGGTCCTGCCGCTCCTGGGCCGGCTTTAGTATTTCTGTGGAGCCACGGGATCCTTAAGGGCCCACTCCACTCATGCAGTTCGCGGGTCCTGTGGCACCGCCACCGAGGGAGCCAATCGCCGTGCGCCTGCTGCGCGCCTCTCCAGAGTTGCAGCTTAATAATTATAATTTTACCTTGAACATTATTGTCAACATAGCCAATTTAACAGGTGAAATAAAGGACTTTTCTACTAAACTAAGCAGTGGTGGTTAAAATTCAGGAAATGTCAACATTTCTGGGAGGGAGAGAGAAATGTGGTAATACATAACAGTAATTATTTGTATCAACATCCAGAAACAAGAGACCCACAAATTACCTAAAAATCAATGCATCTCTTATGTTTGATTTCTAACATCTTTGTTAGGGTTTATCTCTTTATAGTTTGAAGAGATAAAATTTTTCTCTAACAAATAAATAATAACTTATATATCATTCCTGAGCGTGATAATCCTATCGGTTATCATTAGAAAGTTCAAGGGAGCAGTTAAAAATGTGTTCCTCATTTGGGTCTGTATAGTTAATATGACCATCAATTTATAAGTTACAAGCTTCAAGCTTTTCAAGCTAGTAAGTTTATAGATCTTAGCCAAAGTATATGATGCAGGAAAACCTCCAAGCATCTATTGGTCTACCAGGGAATATGTCTGCTTGGCCAACATTTCAGGCTGTTGCCTCAATTAATCTATGTCTAAGCTAAAAAGACAATTCAATCTTTCTACAGTTTTATTAACATTTTGAAAATTATTTGTGTATTTTGTATAGGTCTGGATGATGGTGTGACATGTGTAGTGTAATGGAGAAGTTAGGGAGTAGATTCTATTCTTCTACCTAATTACATTCTGGGATCTAACTCAAGCTGTCATGTCAATCTTGGTTGCAAGTGGCTTTATGCACTGAACTACATTATGAGCTCCTGACCAAATAATTGAGACTCGCATATTACTTAGATCAGAGAACTATCAGAGCTTGCTCTAGAAAGCTTTCAATGTCCTTTCTATAACTCTTCTAATTGCACTTACTACACAGTTGTCTAACGATGTTGCAAAGAGTATTAAGTGTTTCTTTACGTTTGAAATAGATCTTACGTTGGTCTACATGCAAACAGACAATGAGACCCATTCCAATGACTTCATCCTCAAGGAATTTCAGGAAGAACAATGACACCCTGGCAACTATGAAAAGACCATGTGATGTTAGCACTAAAAAAACTGACTCCGTTTAGAGCCTAATCAATTAGAGAATTACAGCTCTCTATGGTCATAGAAACTAACAAAGCCAAGGACTTAATTTTTTTAACACCTTTTCACTTTCATGACAGGTATAGCACAACACAGTGTTGGAAGGACAGACTTACGTCCAGTTCTTATCAATCAGAAAATAGACAACAGCAGTAACAACAAAAACTTAAACACAACAATAAAAATCAAACACAAGTCCAAGGCAGGGACAGCTTCAGTAGTATGTGCCTGGTATAGTGGTATAGAGTCAGCACACTAGATATACAGTACGGGACAAGCATCAAATTATAAAATGAATGTGTGTGTGTGTGTGTGTGTGTGTGTGTGTACAAAATATAAAACACAATAAAAGTGCAAATAGAGTGGTCTTCTCCTTGTGAATTATGATTAATTAGATAAATGCTCTCACAAAGCTTGTGTATAAAAATGGCACGTGGTGATGCTCACTAGAAAAAATAAGGATAATTCAAGAAAGAAATTGATTATACCTCAAGCAGAACTTCTACCTAGCAATATTTTCTTGAACTTTCTGATTCAAATGACTAAAATAATATAAAAAGGAATTTATGATGTTTTATACCCGGGATATGATGAGAATGCAAGACTCTTCGTGTTCATTATTTTATTTTAAAAATCTCTACTTTGCTATAATTCCAGAGCCTTTCTCTACTAAAACCTGTCAGAATGGTATTAAGGTTCCTGTGGCAGTTTTACTGTGACTTCTCATCCAATATTTTTAGTAATGAACCTGTGTGACTACAAGACATTACTATTGTTGTAAATGCAGCCTTTTGGCATAACAGTTTTATAGTCACTCAAATTTATTTCTCCTAGTAGAGGAAGCATTTGGGAGTAGTGTAAAGTACAAATGAAAACATAGAAGTGAATTATGGATTCTTTTGTTGTTTTGTACATCTTTTCTTAGAATTATTTTATGGATTACCTTTATGGTTTGGTAAAACACAGGAAAAGAAAGTCGAGGAAGGGAAATGCCACCAAAAGACTTCCCATGTGGGCAAAACACAGGCATTCACAGAAGGCCTTTTCCATGAAAGTGTGCACAGTATTCGCTAGAATTCATTGTGCCTGATGAAGGACACTACGTAGTGCCAATTTTATTTGTAAGCATGGAGAGTTTTAAAATGTAGAAACTGTGAACTATATAAAACTTAAAATGTCTCAGCATAGGCATGGCTGAATGCTGTGTTCTTTAGTCAGTAATTGACACAGCCAGACACCATGCAAAAGTAAAGTCTTCCTTTAAGATGGCTGATATTCTATATTTTATGGTATATGATCATTAAAAGTGAGTATAAGTAAAAAAAAGTCTCAGCATGACTTTTGCCCATGATTTTTAAAGCTTTATTTAATTTTATTTAACGTGTTTGAATGTGTTTTGAAACCTACTTTAATTAGGGTTTAGTGTTTTGCCTACATGTATGTAAGTTTACTAAGTGAATATCTAGTGCTTGGAGGAGCTAGAAGAGGACACTGGATCTCCCTGAACCTGGAGTTAGAGATGATTGTGGGCCATCACGTGGATGCAGGTAGCTGAACCTGAGTCCTCTTCAGATGACGCAAGCACTCTTAGCCAGTAAGTAATTTTTCTACTCCAAATCTTTCATGTTTGATTTTCAGTAGAAAGATAAATAAGGCAAGGAACATGTCAAGTTCTCGTGTGTCTGAAAACCCGGAAACCCTGTAAAACGATCTTTTAGTCACCTGATGTAATTGTTATCTCCCAGGCTTACTGCCTCTGCTAACTGGGCCTAGTCCTGGAAACTTCTAGCCTCTGCACAATCTAATCTAGGCCTTGAGTATTTGCAGCATCTCAGACTAACTGCTTACTAAGCTCACCCCTTACTAGTTATTTTTAATTCCGGCTGGCTTTTCAACTCAGATCTTCTGGCTCAAAAGTCCTCTCCATGCTCTGACTTAATCTGTCTCTCCAAACTTCTCCTGAATTGTTCTGCTCGGTCTAAAACCTGGAGATCTTTTCTATCTTCTGGCTCCTTCTCATTCTCTGGCTCGTTCTGCCTTTATCTATGTCTAGCTTATTATCTCTCTGCAACCTGCCTCTTTACAACTGTCCCAGGAAAACTGCCGCTTTCCTCCATTGCTCTGCACCTAAGCAGCTTCCCTTTTCTTTCTCTTTTCATGAGGGTTGGGCAAATCCTATTCTATAAAATCCTTCTCTGATTTGTTACTTTACCTGACACTCAATTAGACATCACTTTTAAAATGGTTGCTTTCTTCTATAAACTAACTTTACTTTTATTGTTTGGAATTAAAGGTATGTGAGGAATACAGAGGCGAATGCCAGCAGGAAACCACTGAACTGAGAACGGGACTCCCGTTGAAGGAATCAGAGAAAGGACTCGAAGAGCTTGAAGGGGCTCGAGACCCCATATGTACAACAATGCCAAGCAACCAGAGCTTCCAGGGACTAAGCCACTACCTAAAGACTATACATGGACTGACCCTGGACTCTGACCTCATAGGGAGCAATGAATATCCTAGTAAGAGCACCAGTGGAAGGAGAAGCCCTGGGTCCTGCCAAGACTGAACCCCCAGTGAACTAGACTGGTGGGGGGAGGGCGGCAATGGGGGGAGGGTGGGGAGGGGAACACCCAGAAAGAAGGGGAGGGAGAGGGGCTAGGGGGATGTTGACCTGGAAACCGGGAAAGGGAATAACATTTGAAATGTAAATAAGAAATACTCAGGCTAAAAAAAAAAAAAAAGGTATGTAAGGGCTGAGTCACACCACAATTAGAAACAGCTTTTTTCACTAAATAACATAGCCTAGGGTTTCACAATGTGACCAAATACCATGCCACAAAAGCCACTTACTATTAAATCATCAGGACAGAGAACATGTCACAATGGAAAGTATAAACAATTCATTGAAATACTTCATTGAGCACTTGAGATGAAGCTAAAAGTTTAAGAAAAAGAAAAATATAAGCAGTAAATATAAAGAAAATTATGAAACAAATAACTGAGGAAACAAAAATGAGCTTTTAAACATAAGGGAATGATCACAATACCAAAGCATAACAAATATGAATATAAATGTATTAAAAATATAAAATCAGAGCCTAATAAATACAAATGTGAAATCTAATACAAATGATGAATGATAGTATAATTAAATGCAAAATATTAACATGAAAAACACAAATGTGATAGTTATTCCTGGTTATCAGCTTTTCTCTTAATTAACTAAAATCTAAAAATGGAGGGCACACTAATGAGATTTTTTTTCTAAATTTGAAATAAGAATACCCTCTCCTCAAAATCATGAAACAGGGAGATACACCTTTAACCTGGGCCATATCTTCTGCTGGAAGCCTGTATAATGATGTGGAAGAAGGAAGCTCTTGCTCTTTACCTGCTTGCCCTCAACCTACTCACAAGACCATTGGAGCCTACTTCTTGGGGATTCTAGTGTATACTGAAGACAAGATGTCAAAAATAGTTATTTTATGTGAAATAAGACTAGCCTCTGATTTTAGGACTGAAAGCCCTTAAGATGATATTGTCATTGCCTTTAGGTTAATGCTCATCAAATGGAGAAAAAAAAAGTAAGGCTACCAATAACTAAAGAGGAAATAGAGATCCAACAACAAAGGCAGTAGCTGGAGATATTTAATTCATAGCTAAAATACTTCACACAAAGAAAAACTGTCACAAGTGGATTCTACCAGACCTGTGGAAATGACCATAAAAGTGCATCAGAGCTGCCAAAATCAATGAATGTTTCCTAATGAGTGTTTATTTTCTACTGAATGCAGTTCTACCCAGTTTGGGGGGGTGTTGTTGTTGTTGTTGTTGTTGTTGTTATTGTTGTTTTGTTCTATTTTGTTTAGTTTTTTTAATCTGTGTGACCCCATGTATGTTACTGGCCACATGGGAGCAGTAGATGTTCCAACTGAAGTAGTAAATGTGATTGGTATAGCACATACGATTCTAACATGACTGATTCAGGTCAGTTGGGATAAAATATGGTGTCTCTCTGTGCACCAATTTTTTCCAAGATTATTATCACCCCAAACCCAGAAAGTTAATATTTTGACTTTGCAAAACCTCTAACAGCACAAAGAAAACTCAGTGAAATTGAGTAACTTCAGCCACTGGCCTACTCTAAGATACCATATTGTTAAATTAAGCTCTGAGAAAATTACGTCATTTTAGGGGAGGAGTCATTATGACAGTGCAAATCACTCCTGAGTTTCCTCCCTGGCTTCATGGCTGAGTTAACAGAAACTTTTCTGTATGAATTTTGTAGAAAAGATAAGAAAAGGGATTATGATATCAATTAATAATTCTAACTACAAGAATAATTAAGAAAGTGTTTATCAACATTATTAAGAGTTCTCAATATATTTAAAGAATTTCCAAAGTACTTCCTTTTGGTTGTTGTTGTTTGGGGTTTTATGTGTGATTTTGGGAAAGCTTCTCTGTGTAGACCTGACTGCTCTAGAACTCATTATGTAGACTGGCTGACATTGAACTCAGAGATCTTCTGCATCACTGCCTCTGCCTCTGCCTCTGCCTCTGCCTCTGCCTCTGCCTCTGCCTCTGCCTCTGCCTCTGCCTCTGCCTCTGCCTCTGCCTCTGCCTCTGCCTCTGCCTCTGCCTCTGCCTCTGCCTCTGCCTCTGCCTCTGCCTCCGCATGTGCCCCACTATGCCCAGCTAGTACTTTCACTTTAATGAATTATTTCTAATATTTTTAAAAGAAACTATGATTTGAATATTAGTCCACAGTTTTTATCTCAACACTTGTGAGACAATGACAGAGGGAGATGAAGTTCAAGGTCATCATGAGTCATTTATTCATTCTGCCTCAAAAATAAAAAAAGACCTATTGAAATTATTTTAAAAGTACAACACACTGCTTACATACTGACAACTGACTAATAATTTTCATAGCAACTCATACAATTGTTCTCCATCAGTCACATTGAGAATGCTTGCAAAGAACAAGGAATGTGGATGACACGAAATTGACTACAATGCCATTCTGTGCAGGAATCAACCGAGTTATTGCTGCAGGAACTAAACTTCAATTCTGCAGCAGTGTTTCTCAAAGAAGTTATAAATAATGATGCAAGAAACAAATATGAAATAAAAAATCTCTGGGGGGTATTTCAGTGTGTGTGTGGGTGTGTGAGTGTGTGTGTGTGTGTGTGTGAGAGAGAGAGAGAGAGAGTGTGTGTGTGTGTGTGCGTGTGTGTGTGTGAGAGAGAGAGAGAGAGTGTGTGTGTGTGTGTGTGTGTGTGTGCGTGTGTGTGTGTGTGTACTCATAAATGCACTCCACTGTAACTATAGAAGTTAGAGAACAACCTGGAGAAAGTAGTTTATCTTTCCAGAATATCAAGCTCAGGTCATCAGATTTGGAGGAAGCACCTTTACCCTCTCATTGACCCATCTCACTAGCCGAAAGTGTTCGTAAGTAACCATCAATGCAATCAAAAGTTCAATTGAGGAATTACAAGTTTGATCCAGGTGAGGTCCTGTACCTGAAGTAAAGGGAGTGACTGAGTCACAAGTACTCGCTGTTGGTGGTGTCCTGTATAATGGAGATGGGGGTTGGGGTCAGTGCTGTAGCCTGAGGAGGAAAGGATTCGGGGAGAACGCAACAGTCATGATAGGTGACTGGCACATTCAGGGACTGACCTAATAAACAGAATCAAGAACACAAAAGCCAAGGTGCTTTGAGCAAGACAAGTTAATAATAAAGGAGGAGAGAGTGAGACTGTACTATTTATGGAAAAATATTATCAAATATAAATATGCATGTGAGTTTCTAAACTTAAGCACATTTCTTTATTTGTAAACATAATTTTCTATGTTCTGCCCATGAGGAGAACCTGGAGACAGAATGATCCCCTAAATCTAAATCTAATTAAAAAAAACTTTGGCTACAAAAGAACGAAATCTAACACCCAGACACTAGCCACTAAATTCTACTCTCTATAAAAATAACCAAGAATAGCTTCTAAACATGGAATAGATGACAGATTTCTCCTTGTCCCCAACTTTTCATAATTTATAATGTAAGTATAAATTATTTTTTTTGAAGCTGACTTCACTGTTGTTTTTCTTAAAATGGCATGAAATGGGATTTCAACTCTTCAGATGCACTATTTACACACTTGGCTGCAAAACTATATTACCCTGCATGGAGCGAGGGTTTCAGTCAGCTTATAGGTTTATGAACGAATGTAAAATGAGTTTGGAGCGAAGCTGACATTCAGTCAAGGGCAACAGAAGAGTCTTATGAGAACAAAGTGGAGAGGCACATCCTGGTTACCCTTGATGTAGACATCATTCTTATGATAATAACACATTGAAGAAATAAGTCACAGATAATTGGTAATACTAATTAAGGAAGGAATGATACATAACAGATGAAGGAGTTATGACTGTGGATGATTGATGGGACGGCAGTGTCTTAGCCAGAGGTTACAACTGCTTTAAAAAAATATGCTGAGACTTCAATACAAAGAGTTTACAATACTCTACAGACTGATGTCTCTCTCAGTGACACCAGCATGCTCAACACTTCCCCACACACAAACACACTACAGCAGACAAGTATGTATCAATGTAACTTTTTGTTCTAAAGCAATTGCTAGAGGAGCAGAAGGTACAACGACTATAGGAAAGCATTTCCCCTAACTGGCTGCAATTAATTACTTTGAGCTTCAGGTTTTTGCACCATTAACAATTCTCTTTCTCTTCCCTGTCACTCAGGAAGACTAAGCACCCTCAAAGGTATTAGAATTTATAAAGGCCTAATCATGGTGATGGCAGTGATATAACCACAGTGATGACTATGAGGTAGTAATTCTTACAAAAGCCAGAACTAACAATGGTCTTTAACATTTCATACAGGTTGGTTCACATTATGCTCAAAAGCTACACTATCCAAACTACGTTTATTACCTTCCAATGATGGACTCAGTGAGGCTTAACAATGTTCAGGATGTTTAAAATTCCAGATGTAGGGTAAGTTTAAAACTAAGTTAGTCAAAATGTGTGCATTTTAGACAGTTAACTAAAATGGTCATAAAGTTGTATGTCATACGATGGAAGATATAGGGGCATCTTGTTTATATTCCTAAAACCACAGTCTACAGGCATCTGCCATTCATTTCTAAAAACCTTGTTAATTTTGCCTAAATATTCTCTGATGCCAGAGAAGCATGAAACAGAATGAGAAAAATGGGCTTCCTCCACAGGTACCAAAGATAATATGTTTAGATTTCTTGCAAGTGGTCCAATATGCCTGAAGCTAAAGCTTACAGTTATCTCATATCTGCACATACCAAGCTGTGCCTGGAACTTACAGGTTTGGCCTCAAGTGTTCGTGATGTGCCTGTATTTGCCACATCTTTGGTCTACATCAGAGAGAGCGTTTTTAGTTGAGGAGCATATCAAATCTAGTCCACCTATTTGGTTTAACATTTACTATTCTCAAAAATGAGCAGCATGTAAGTCTGATCAATTGAAGCTTAGAGTCACGTAAAGAACACAAATGGCCCCAACTGAACTCTATACCCAAAAGAAAATCAGCAAGAAGGGAAACAAGATCTGGATTATAAGCTAGTATCTAGAGACTTTGATCAGTGTCCAAGAAAACGAATGATCAATAAAATTCAACATTTTAAAAGTGTGCTGTCAAAGTATTTTCAAATTTAATGACACTCGCATTTGCAATCATACTTTAGCAAGACCAAAACAGATGGATACTGCTGTAGTTTGAATCAATTATTTTAGGAATATTTCTGGTAGTGTTTTGGTGTGTTTACAAAGGAATTTAAATTATGTAGGGATTAAGCTAAGCCGCAGAGCAAAACATTTTGCTTGTTCTTATATCATATGTACCCTTCACTCTCTAGCGAGGCACCTAGCAAATAGCCCTAGACCATGTTTAAAGATTAAAACCCAAAGGAAATTGCCTCTAAATATTCCCAAATTGAAATCTAGTCTCCCCCTGCTCTCCTTTACAAAACTGTCCCTTTCAAAACAGAAAATCTAAATCCTTGTTCTCATCCCCATTTTTTATGGTAAATTTGAAAACACTGTTGTCTTGGGGATTTAAAAAAAAGGACAGCATTCACTAACATTACTTTATTTTCATAGACATGTATTGAAGAAGCTTGTATCGAAATTAATATCTGAAGCACAATCATGGGTCCAGATAAATCATTCACCTGCTTCTGTAAAACCACAATAGGGTCAAGGGATACTATTTAACTTGGGATTTTTTGAAAAGTAATTATGTAAAATAATTGAAGAAAATTATCCAAGATGAAGCAGATTTTAATAGGAACGCAGCTGAGGAGTCTCAGAGAACTGAGCGAACCTTCATTAGAAAAAATAATAAAGTAGACGCTCCACAAAAAAAAAAGTGACTGACACTCATTCTCAGTAATACATAGATGGTCTCAAAAGAAAAAAAAGTGAAGAGAGTGCCCTGACGGTGAGAGAGAAAGGAAGCAGAATAATAGCAGCAGTTGAAGCAGAAAAATAGTCACAGAGTCCAAGTTTCTACTTCTGTATTTGAAGAGAAACTCTAAAGAACAGGCTGCTCTGAAGTGTTTAACAGACTTGCTGCCAGCACTATTGCTTCATGTTCCAGCAAGACCAAAACAAGAACAGGGTGGAATCAACAAGTGATAAAAGGGATGCTGTGGCATAAACATGCTCACCAAGGTCCATGCATTAGAAACTCAACTCCTCATGACAAAGGATGGAAATGGGACTTAGTTGAAGGTGTCAGGGTAATAAGGACTTGCACCCAAAATTGGATTAGTGCTGCAATCATGGGATTAGGGATTAGATTCAACAGGTAATTGGCTTCTTTTCAGTTCCTTCCTCTCACTTTGTTGTTTTGCTATGGGAAAGAGTGAGAAAGCCAATGCTAGGAGTTTGTCCCTTCCATGCCTTTAGAATCATTAGACCATCAATTCCTGTTCATTATAAAGTGCCCTGCACTTGGTGTGTTACAGTTGGTTTCAGATGCATTTTAGTCAACCATGGCATACACACTAAGCTATCATTGCAATTCTCCTTCTCACATTCTTTGTTTTAAAACTGAAACTTGAGATTGTATATCAATGTTGCTTAAGCAGAACCTATTTAGAGTTTATAGAATATTATCAGGTAGATTTTTTTTAAATATAATTCCAGGAATTGTTACTGGTTTGGATCCATTTTCAGACTACAGACTTTATATATCATTAACTATCCTGGACACAGGGCTATCTTACAGCACTCCCAGTAGAGAGGACATGTAAACAAAGCCTAAAATAAATTCATTATTTTATTTAAATAGATCTGTTAAAACTTAAACAAAAATGCTGTCATTTTACTTCTCACTCTAAAATGTGCATGGGAGACCCTCCTCAAATAAACTGATGAGCTAAACGTACAAGTGTTGATTCTAAATTGTAGGACACTGGTAAGCGCATTAAGTTAAACAAGCATGCAAAACAAATTCTGTGTTGAGTATTTAAAACAAGCCAATTGACACACAGAATAGTGATTATTAGAGGACGAAAGGGTGAAGGGAAAGAAGAATAGTAGGAAGTATCATAAGTAATCACGTGGCAGTCAGCTACGATGTCTATGTGTTCATATGTGTGTGTAAATATGTGCTTACATATATGTGTGCATATACATGTGTGCATGTGCATGTGTGTGCATGTGTGTGTGTATGTGTGTGTGTGTGTATATGTGTCATTGGAGTGTCAATCTCAAAAGAATCTGTTAAATTGTATGGTAACTAAATAACTAAAAGAGAGGAACTCAAAGCAGCCAAGTAAAAAATAATAATAAATTAATAGAAATGTTAATCATACTGAATTGATCAAGAAATTGCATATATATATATAATACATTAAAATGGCAGTATGTCACATAAATATGCCTAATTATGCATATATGCATGCATAAATGTAAAGAAAAAACAATGGAAGCTATAATACATTTATTCAGTCATATGACAAACTGACCAGTGTGTGTGTTAAGGTCAATATATACACACATATATAATGGATGGGTGGAACATTTTTATATAACAAATGGCTTCACATGATTATCACTTGTGGAACTATCTAATTTTAAATTCTACAATCTTAGCAGTGTTTAAAAATGCAGTGTCTTAATATTGGCTATAGTCACTTTGCTGTGCACTAGAGTTCTTGATTTTGTTTTACCTACCTAAATAAAACTTATTTTTATTGTGTACTATCTCACTAAGAACTCTCTGAACTTACTTTTTCCCGGTCCTAGTAACCACCATGCTCCTCTCTGGCTACTATATGGGTATTAAAATGTCTGAGAATTTTAAGACTGATGCATGACTATGTGGGAGTAATAGTGTAATCACTAGCAAGAAGTCAGAGGAAGCATTCATTTCTGTGACAGATAATCTAGGTATTCTGGAAAGGTATTCTGGTCTGCCTTAATAGTCTGATAGCACACTCCATCCAAAGCAATCTGGAAAACTTACAGCCCATCATCAAGGGAAGACAGTGCAGGAGCTCAAGCAGTAACTGAAGCAGAAATCACAGAGCAATCTGCGTGCTGGCTCACATTCAGCTAATGTCCTGATTCAGCTCCAACCCACCTGCCTAATGTTGGCACTGTCTGCGCCTTCTTACAGCAATGAGCAATCAAGATCATGTCCCAAAAATGTCTCCACAGGCTTATCTGATTAAGGCAATTCCTCAGCTGGACTTGCCTCATCCCAGGTGACTGGCTCTTGGTTTTGTCATGTTGACAGGAAACACTAACCAGGACAGCAGGGGATTAAATTTTTATGTAAACAATTGTAAATATAATTAGTCTTATACTTTCATTGAAAACCAAGTGCTTTCTACTACCCTGTGTTCAGAAATTGTCAACATCAACATGTCTTCTTAGTTTATATTCCCTCACAGCCCTAGACAATTGATAGCATTTACTGGGCCACTGGCTAACATGTTAAAGCAGTCTGTTTAAAAATATGTCTATGAGCCTTCACCAAGCTCAATGAACTTCTTCCTTGAACTTTCTGACCTCATTACTGCTGTCTAAACCTGCATCCATGCCACATTCATCCCTACGCTAAACAAAACCCATTCTAAGTCTAGAGAAGATCTCCTCATATAAAATTGCAGAATGAAACAAGGTATTTGTGACCCCTTTTCTTGGTTGAGCCCACAGGAGGTTTACTCATACAGAAACCAACATTGTAGTACAGACTGGAGTTCAATATAAGCAAAGACTAAGACTTATTTAGAAGGGGAAAGCATCTCAGAAAATAATCTATGTTGTAACAAAATGAACGACTATATTATAAATATATGAAAGAAATTCCCTAAAGGAATTATGGAAGAATGATGAGAAAAATAAGCTTAAACTAGAAAGAGTGAATTGACACCATGTAATCAATGCATCTTAGTTTATAAAATGATTTCCCATGGCTATGGTCATTAATAATTCCAATTCTACTATTCATGGAAATTAGAAATGAATAATTAAACACATGGATGGAAACTGTGAAAGCCAGGTTTCTCCATGTGGCAGTGGGGATTTACTGACCAAGCTGATTTAAAGCAATGATCCCTACACAGAAGGAGCACAGCTATTACCTAGACTCTACACTCTTCTCCAACTTAAAGGCTTCTGTAAAACATCATCCAAAGATTTGCTGCAAAATATAGCAACTAAACTGTAAAGTTATTTATCCAGAAAGTAAGGAATTCTTAAATATGAGAACATGTACTTACATACAGACATACATGTGCACACACATACAAGCATGAGTGCAATCAAGTGGCCACAGGAGAAAATTAAAAGACCTACTAAAAGCCCATTCTAGGAATGAATAAGCAACTAAAAAAATATTCAACTTTCAAAAGAAGAATAAAAAGAAGTGCCTCTCCAAAAAATGTCCGGTCTTCAGAATGACGTTGAAACTGTTGAGTTAGCCATGACTTGTGCTGAAACACTAGCATACTTCCGCCTCTTCATACTCAGTGTACAAATGGCCCTGCATAATGAGACCTAGTCATTTTGTATTTACAATATATATGCACCCCATCAGTACTCTTAAACTAGAGAATACTGACTAACATAGGATTTAACGACTTAATAGGTAAAGGCTATTTTGTTCCTGTATCAGTATTACATTCTAGCTCCTATTTTGGTAGCATTTGCTCAATTTCTTATCCACTGTACTATTATTATTATTATTTATATTAAAGACACATCTTATGTCAAATACCTTGCAATAGTGTTTTAAAAATTATATTTTCGCTTAAATTGTCAAACATTATTTTTTCTTCCAAAGATAATTATTACGTAATCGTACTCTTAATGTGAAAGTGACCAAATAGTTACTTACAATCATTCATTTTTCTATAGCTTTAGATTTGAAATTCATGTAAGTCTGGTTAATTTGAATTAAATAGTTTAAAGTCATTTGGAATGAATAAAAATGTTAGGTCATTTTTCACATTTATTCTATCAATATTCATTGTTTTTTCACATAATTAAAGTGAGTACAATTCACAAAACTCAATATCTATTTATTTATAGCTCAAAGGGAATTGTGAATCAGATTACATAGAAGGGGATAAAATAAAAGATAAATCAATACTCTCAAACTGACTTCAATAGTTCAATATAGCTCAAATGATACCTTCAATGAGCAAATTAAAAACAATATTCAGAAGATAATTTTATTAATATTTTAATTTTTCAATGAAACAGAAGCCTTCATCTAATAATGCACACAAGATATAAACATCACAAATTGAAGAAAATCAAAGATTCATAATGATATATATCCTTACAGATATATATTCAAGTATATGAAATAGAAAAATAAATATTTGAGAGTTCAGTTCTAAAGGATATATTTATACTACCTATCTAAGTTATAGGAGCACTGTAAAAGAAAGGCAGAAAGAATGGCAGAAGACTGAGTAAGGCTGTGAGATTTCACCTGGCACCACATCAGCCACTGCGAGCCCTTATTCATAGCAGCTCTTGGTATCTGCAATTGATCTGCAAAATATTGCCATGTCAGTAGTCAGTCAGGAATGATGGAAGGACTTGTGGGGTTCCAAATCCTTAATGTTGAACTATCAGCTACTGACAGATTGTGAGAGAGGGGAGTTACTGTCTTTAACTTTGAACCCACAGCTAAGCACACCAGATTCCTGTGGACACATCAAATGGGCTCATGGTCACACATTCAGCCCTAGTAAAATCCCATCACAAAACAAAAAACAAAAGGAAAACAAAACAAACAAAGAGACTTGGATGTGGGAAAATGTTCTCAAGGAAAGATGAGGGACTAGCAGGGGTAGGAGGAAGGTAGGAGGAACAAAAATGATGCACTCTATCATGTATTAAATTGTCAAAGAACAAATTCAATCAATGAACAAGAGAAATGAGACTAAATTCTGAGCAAAAAGGATAGCTTTAAAAAAACCTGTGGGAAAATTCTACTTGGTAAGAGAAATCTGACACAATGTGCTGATTTCTCAAAGAACATCTTCCCCTTGTGACTAAAGTCACTTGAAGTACAAGGGTATTTTGCATTGTTTGAGCAGTCGGATTATCTAATTAGACACTTACGGAAGTCATTTCTGAAATAGAATAATTGAACTATAGAACTTATCCTCTTCACAATGTCCTTACATCATTGCCAAGTGATGAAGCGAGATCAGATACTCCTTCTAACACTTTCATAGATAGGCAACATTCCAACTTCTTATCCCATGTGGACATGAATAAAGGAAGTGATAGTACATACATCTTATGCATGGGAAAGATAGATGCAGCAGAACTAGTATGTATGTGGATATCTGTGGCCACTCATTTGGATATGGCGGCCAGATGCTGCTGCTGGGAAAAAGCTACAAAACATAAGCTGTAGTATATTGTAAGAATCTACTTACATATTTAAAAAAAAGCTGTTGTAAAAGTAAATTTTCCTGAGTTTTATTTTAAAAAAACAAAGTTCAGTTTAAAAATATAAGTGCTAGGTATTGATGTATATTGTGCATGTAATTAACCTTACAGCTATATAAACTTGTCTGTTAATCAAGATATGGTGATGGGATTTTCATCTAACAATAACATCTCCTTTAAGGGATAGATTTCACAAAATACAGAAAGCCTTATTTTTTTATTTCCCTTTGGCTGCATTTCTATTCTAAGCAAGCCAGCCACACTTTCAAGTAAAAAGAGCCAGAGAAATTCAGAAACTGAGCATGACAGTACAGGAAATAATGCAAACAACAAGAAAGCACATAACTAGAGTAGTGGTTCCAACCTGTTCCACATCGCAGCACATGCGCATGCACACACACACACACACACACACACACACACACACACACCACACACAGACACACACCACACACACACACAAACACACACCACACGCACACACCACACACACAAACACACATACACACACACCACACACACACACAAACACACACCACACGCACACACCACACACCACAAAAACACACACACACCACACACACACAAACACACACCACACGCACACACCACACACCACAAAAACACACACACACACCACACACACACACAAACACACACCACACGCACACACCACACACCACAAAAACACACACACACACACCACACACACACACAAACACACAAATAATGTTTGTAAAGCACATTGAAGTTCAGAGAGTGCACCAAGGGGGAATTCTGTAAGTGCCACACTCCTCAGACCTTAGCAAACCATGTTTGTCTGCTCCAGAACTAAGTCAAGTTATCTCTAGATGAAACAGTTCCTTGCCTCTAATAACAAAGTTTAAAAGCCAAGACCCTAAATTACCCATAGGGTTTCTTAACTAGCTTAATAAAAAGCCCTTGTAGACTTAGAATGCAAACAAATTCCACATGTGTGCATAAGTAAGCCTTATAATCCTAGAATTCAATACAAAATTATTAGTCATGCAAAGGAGCAAAGTATTATCCATCATGAGATGAAAAAATCAATCAGACAAAATCAGCCCAATTTAAAACTGAACTTTGCCAAAACTCAAAACATCTGGATCATTGAAAACACTGCTACAAGAATGCAAAACAAGATGCAGACTGGGAAAACATTTGTAAACCAAATGTCTGGTAAGGAATTTCTCTGTAGAATATACAAGAACAACTCTCAAAAGCCAGTAATAATATAAAATCTTTAATATGGGCAAAATATTTAAGCATGAATTCAGCATATGAAGAATTTCAAACATGATTTGGGAAGTATTTTTAATGCTTTTTAATTCAATATTTTATGTATTTACACTTCAAATGCTATCACCTCTCCCACCCACCTCCCCCTGCTTCTATGAGGATGCTCCCCATCCCAAGCTCACTCACACTGAGCAAGGGTAAATATTTTTAACATTACATTATTAGGGAAATATCAATTAAAGCTCTTAATGAGGTATGTACATATTATAATTTCAGGATTGTATATAATTATTTTATAATATGGACTAATATCTAGGAGAAGTTATTCTAAAGAGTAAGAGTTATTTGGAGCTCACTATTTTGGACATTTCAATTCATACTAACTTCATTATTTGCTGGTCTGCGATGAAACCAAACTTTATGGTAAAAGTGACAGAAGAGTGGCATAGGGCAGACATACTCACCTTGTGGATTCTGAGAAGAGAAGGACAAATCAGAAGGATCCAGGGAAAAGACTACATGAATTCAAAAGCATGCCTCCTTATACCTACTGCTTCCAACCATACCACAATATCTACCACCTCCCCCAAGTGCCATCAATTTATGATCCACCGAGAAAGTAATCTGCTGATGAAACCACTGATCCCTGAAACTGCTTCCCTGATCTTGTTTTCTCTAGTGGTGGTATCAGCAGCTGGAGACCAAGCTTTCAAGATGAGCCATTGAGAGACTCGCCACATTCCAAATTATAGTAATATATGCATAACTAAACTACATATTATCCATTTTCTATAGCTGAAATACATTAAGAAAGTATATTCATGAATGCAAGAAATATGCTACTGCTTGCTACACGTTGCGATTGTCTAAATTGGCCTCTGTTGACTATCAAAGTTGACGCTACTTTCCTGGCAGGCTAGGGCCAACCATGTGCCTTCTGCTAATTCAGGTGGAACATAGGAGCAAGTGGCTTCTGTTTGTAACTTCATTTTTATTTGAACAAGGCTAAAGGCCAAAAGCTTCCTGGATTCAAGAAACTATATTTACTTGACACTATAGTGTTGTCATAAGAGTATCTACTCTCAGCCAAGCACTATAAAAATCAATTTTGAAATTGGAGGAAATCTTCATTGAATTTACTGCTTGCTCTTTCCCTAGACTGCTGCTTCTGCAGCCCACTCTCCTACAGTGGGAGCTTTGTCCTTGGTTGTGTTTAGTCACTGTGTTTGTAATGTACAGGACTCTTTCTTATTCTGCTTGGAGAATTTCTATGAATTCCATACTAAAGTCAAAGGACAGTAAAAGTCACTTAAGTAAACTGCAAGCAGAATGAATGCTGGAATAGTCTGGAACATATGCCAGCCTCTCTCTTTTGACCTCTGGGTTATTGACGCAGCACGCGTCCGCTGTGCCACTCTGCTAACATGCCAGCCTCTCTCCTTAGTAGATACATTTCATATGCTCTTATTAAAGTCAGTCATGAGTGACATCCTTCTAATTTGTAATTTTTCCAATTGAATTGTATATTATTATATTCTTAAAAATGTCTTCATCTTTAGCCACACAGAAGAGACAAAATAAAATAATCTTAAAATGGTGGTCATGCTGACAAAACAGGTGTCTGTTTCAGAAAGCACCAGTGCCAAAGTATTTCATTACTTAGCACTCTCGAGACAACAATTGCAGTAGAAGAAAGGCAGAGTCTGTCCAGTTGGTGCTTAGCATAGAGAGCAGTAGTTCGCTATGGATGGGATGGATGGAGTGGCTTCAATGTTTATTCCTTAATGGTCTTGGAGGCAGGAGACCCCATTAAGTTCTAGACAAAACAGTGTAACCTAATGACCTTCTGCTTTGCAGTCAACTTCGGGTTGAATTAAAGTACGGTACAAATGTCTTTCTAAATGTTAAGAAATATATATAAAATATTGATCCAAAGGAAGCAAGATTTAAGAAATGTGCAGTTAAATATAGGCATTTAGAAAGAAATGTTTACATTTTGCTTTTGACCAGACATGACATTTTGAAAGCATAAGGCAAATCTCTAAGCTGTTGAAATCTCCTTGGCCTGTACATGCAAGAGAATGATGTCTTACATGGGTAAAGATTCCCATTGAGAAGAAATTTTTTCAAGTGTTTGGACTCTGGAACCATCCAGTTTGGTAAGCAATCACTAGTACTGAGCCTGTAAACGAGGCAGCAAAACACTTAGAACCCACTGGAAGCTCATGTTAGACTAGCAAGTGGGGTCTCAAAAAGAAAAAACTCTAAAACCATACTTTCATGGAATAATGAAACCTTTACCAAAAGAATGAGAAATTAAATATACAACTGTTCCCATTCCTTAATAGTTGTCTTACATAATTTGAAATGTGCAGTCAATCTGACAATTACCTGTTCAAATGGTGTCTGTCCAGTTTGCTTTTACAATTTACTCATTTTTGCTTGATTTTTAAATTTTTTCATTTTATTTGTTTAGTTAACTTATTCTTTTGAGACAGGGTCTCAGGATATGTCTCCAGCTCTCTATGTAGAACAAGCTAGCCTCAGAGTTACATAGATTCTTCTCCCTTGACATCGCAAGTGCTGGTACTAAAGGTATATACCACCCTTCCCAGTTGATTTTAATACTTTAATATTTATTTGATTTTTATTTATGTGTATGCATGTGTGCCCTGTGAGTATCTGGCCACAAAAGACAGAAGAGGGTGTTGGGTTCTATGGAGTTGGAATTACAGGACGCTATGAACTCCCTGACCTGGGTATTGGGAACCAACTTGGGTACTTTAGAAAAGAAAGAAGAGCTCTCAAACACTGAGATATTTATCCAGCTAAGGTACTTTTTATGTAAAAATATTTTAATCGACAAACAGAATATAGGTATTCATAAAAATTTTAAGTATTCAAGGTATTCTGATGGTTGAATACATTTGTACACATTGGTTATCACAATGCAATTACTATTGATTGTCACTCATGATATATAATATTTAAAACGTGAGCTGCTGGCATCCATACCACTGCTGCCTTTGTCTTCTCTCGAACCTGCCTGAAAATGCCATAGTCCAGCCAGGTCACTTATGACAAAAACCAACTTGCGGTTTTAAGCTGCTCCATTTACTGAGGAGCCCACCACAGTACAACCTATGGAATCAAATGTTTCTTCAAACATTGAAATAGATCCTAAGTCACCAGTTCCCTTCTCTACTCACTTCTTTTTTTTTTTTTGGTTCTTTTTTTTTTTTCGGAGCTGGGGACCGAACCCAGGGCCTTGCGCTTGCTAGGTAAGCGCTCTACCACTGAGCTAAATCCCCAACCCCCTCAACTCACTTTTTAGCAAATCAAACCTAAAGAAAATCCATACCAGAGAACTCTCTGCCTTCCACCCTACTGCCTATTAATAATGTGTTCTAGAATACTCTGGGAGCTCAGTATGAATGACAAAAAAGTTAAGGGTTTTTTTTTGAGACTCCAGAGACATGCATATTCTAAACAAAAATGGCATATTCCTAACACATCTCTTGAGGCCGGAATGAAGCCGGTCCTAAGAAACTCAAGATAGTCTCCAGAGGACCCAGGCCTCAAAACAGCTGCAAGAGTAGAAAGAGTAGGAGTTGCAGCTTCAGCTCCAGAGTCCAAGTTTTCGGCCTGGAGAAGAATTACTATGAGAGATGTTCAGTCTATGGATGTGAATCGCTGTCCTTATCTTTCTTCTGTAGAAGCCATTCTACCACAAGTCTTTGGATGCAGACTTTGAATGCAGGTGGTGTGTTTGTCCATGGCACACAGCTCCCTGCAGAGAGGAAAGCCTTGGTTCACCTGCAATTCATGCTGCTGAGACCTGGGTTCCAGACATTTCCCAAAGGATGAAGTCTCTCTTCCTGTTATCAGCCTGCGTTTCCCAAACTCAGGAGAGGAAGATATTACGCTATGTCCTGAATGTGTTCAAAACAATAAGAAGATCATGAGAAACTTTACAAGGAGAAACTGTACAACGAATTTCAATCAGCCAATCCCAAATATGCCACCTTAGACAATGTCAAGGTTTTATTATAGTTTGAAAGCAATGGAAGAAGCAAAGAAAAATATCTCATGTCTCCAATAATGGCTAAAAGCACCCTAGATATCAGTCTTCAAAAATGCCTCCTATTGTCTCTAACAGAACAGTGGAAAGTCTGCAGACAAATCAGCATCCATCTAATAACACCCAGCTGACTCCCAATGTCTTTAGCATTTCCTGAAGGTGTTGTGTTGGACTTGCTAAATGCTTAGCTATCCAAGAAATGACCTTGTTTTGGTGGATTTATTTTCCTGTACTTTTTTTCATAGATTCTTTGAAGAGCAGTGCAGTTCCAAACTAGGAAACTACTTTTATGTTTGAGTAAGATTATCATGTCACAGGAATTACTAGGAATTACTAGGAATTACTAGGCAGAGCAGAAAATTTCAATGGTCTTCATAAGTATTGTGGTTATGTGCCTGGGCCACTGCCTAGTCAGTGTAGATAGATTATTGACTACAATGTAGAGTTCATTGCTTGTGGTACATATTCTGTGGATATTGGCAAGTGTCTAGAATGCCATGCATTTGAAATTTGATACCTTTAAATATGTATGTGAAAAATTTTTTAAAAAATCAGTTCATGTAATAATCAGTTTGCCCCATTTGATGAGTATCTACTTTTTTGCACACCCATCCTGTGTATTTGTGTATTATGTGTGTGTGTGTTTGTGTATGTCTGTGTGTGTATGTGTCTGTGTGTGTGTATATGTGTCTCTGTGTGTGTGTTTGTGTGTGTGTCTGTCTTGTGTGTGTATGTGTCTGTGTGTGTGTATGTGTGTATATGTGTCTCTGTGTGTATCTGTCTTGTGTGTGTATGTGTCTCTGTGTGTGAATGTGTGTATATGTGTCTCTGTGTGTGTGTGTCTGTCTTGTATGTGTATGTGTCTGAGTGTGTGTATGTGTGTGTATATGTGTCTCTGTGTGTGTGTCTGTCTTGTGTATATGTGTGTATATGTCTCTCTCTCTCTCTCTGTGTACTTATGTTGCAGTGTAGATTATTTTTCTTCTTTAACTCTTTCAGAATTTTTAGCTCTATTACATAATTTAATATTTTTTCTTTCTTTGGCCTAATGCCTCCACTGAACCTATTAAGTGTTTAATATTAATTAACTATAATTTTAAGTCAAAAACTTAGTTCGGTTTTACTATATACTTGCTTGTGGTCTCTTTAAGGTGATTACTTCCCTTTATTTGAATAATTTCACACTTGTCATCTTTAATCATTGAAAATCATCCTACTTGAGTCTCTTGTGTTATATTCACAGAGCTCAGGGCTTATTCTTTCTTTGTAAATATTTAATTACCCTCACAGTTGTAAGCTTTCTCATGTGGTTTGTATTTGAATTGACCTTCTTCTGAGTGGAGAGTGGAGACTTTTTTTTATTGGAGTTCAAGGTCTTCCGGCTTGTGAAAACGTCCCATTGCATTTCAACAGCTGCTCAGGCATGAGGTAGATCAGCTGCATAAAGGGTATTTGTTTCAAATGGCTGGCAGATTGTCCCTGCGCCTTTAAAAGGGTGATAAAAATTCACATCTCATATTAAAGTACAATGTCAGTCTACGTTTTCCAGTATTAGGAGTGGATTGAAATGGACAAAAAAAAATGCTTTCACATTCCTCTCTACAAGAACAGTAACTTATTCCCCCTTCTGTGAATCTGGGTTTGTCCTTTGAGGACTTCAAGCCATAAAACATAGGAGAAATAGCTATAGCCACTCTAGAGTTTGGAAGCCTTGGGGTTTTTATTTTAGCTTCCCATGTGATTGGAGCTATTCTGGTGGAATCACAGAGGTCACATGTAAAGACAGAGGTTCTGATGCTCTGTGTATAAAAGAGCTAGTCAGCTTGAAACCATTGTACAGAAACAAATTGCCAGAGCAAAGTTCCACAGTCTGTGCAGATTCATACAGCAGATGTGCTCTCTTTTCCCATCCTTGTGTCCCTAAGTCTACAACTGGAGCATGACCAGGGAAACACTTGCTTTTAAACTCTGGTGGCTGTCATTCATCCCATTCCAGGAGTTTCCATCTGCACCACACTGTCCTTGGCCTACATTATTGAATGGCTTTTGCATGCCTTTCTCTCATACAATCTTCAATCCCGTAGCATAAAGCATCTCCTCTGTTCCAGCATAGACCAATCTTTACTTCGTTGTACTTATTTTTATTTGTATGAGTGTTTTCTTCTGCATGTATATTTGTGTACCATACACATGCCTGATATCTGCCGAGGTCGGTAGAGGGGGTCATATATTCTGGAGTTCCAGTTGGGTTTGAATGTCCATGTTGGTGCTCAGAGTAGACTCTGGATCCTCTGGTAGGGTAACAAGCATTGTTAGTCACTAAGCCAACTCTCCATACTCTGGCATAACTTACATGTATTTTAAGCAATTACAAGTACAAAAATGTTGGTTCCAAGTACAAACACATTTTGGGCCACATGAAAATTTGAACAACCTTTTTGTAGGACACAATTTAATCCCTAACAGGATCACCCCAAATCCTTTTCATATGTGGTTCCAGCTTTCTCCAAAATCTTAATGGATTGGAACATCAATATTTGATCCCAAAATTCAACCATCAACTTTTGTAAAAACATTTTTATTGGTTCTCTGTGAATTTCACAGACCCTAAATTCAAATCATCTCCAGATTCCCTCATACCTGCCTTCCACCTTCGCAACCTTCATCCCAAAAGAGAAGAAAACATATATTATTGTGGAAGGTGTGTTTATGTCACAGTGTGTTCCACAGCATATCCTTTTGTTCACATTTCTCTACTTTCAAATATTCATTACAATGAGTTGTTGATCTGGTTTGAGGCCCCTGGCTTCTACTATGCTAGCAATTCTAGATAGTCACTGGGACTATCCTCATATATCCCGTTGTTGTCCTAGTTATCCTTTGGATTTGGATCTGTAGGACCAGCACTTCACATATTCCAGCAGTTCATCCATGGTGTAGATTTTGAGGTAGCCCTACTTAAAGCCCTGGATCTAAGCTTGAGAGTTATCTAAGCTGGTCAGCCTGCCATTTCTCCCACACCCATAAACCTGAGCCAGTTCTCCTGCCTTGTCCAGCTGGTTTGTCCAGTGTGCAGTCAACAAGGGGCGAAGTGGGTAAGTCAGTCCCAACAGCGTGAGAAAGGAATCCTGTACCTCATGGGCATGTGATCAGATGAGCCAGCCCTGGGGGAATGACAGCCAGAGAGCTGGCTCTGCCCCTTGCTACCTGTGGCAAGTATCAACTTTTTAAGATGCCAGTATCATGTAAATAATCTAAGTCATTTATGTGTGAGACTTCAATCCATTTTGGAGGGAAATTTCTGTTCTCGTAAACCTGTTAAAACATAAAAGGAAACATAACTGCTCCCAAAAACACAGTTGAGAAATGGCATAGGATAGACACAACCATTTCAAGAGGTTAAAAATAATGGAAAGAAAATTCTCAGGTGAAGACAATAATCCGGAAAATATACTCGATTAGATTTCAAGGTTTGAAAATAATTCTCTGTGGCTTGACATTCTGTCATCTATCCCTAAAACAAAAAGAGCTCTGCAATATTAATCCACCAGAATTAGTCACCACCTGACTCTCAGCCCAAGGAGGTCATGCCAGTTTAATCCTCTGTCCCATAGGCTTTGAGATCAGAAACAATATTCCTCTATTCTCCCTTTTTATTTTGATTCACACACTGTCTTGCTGGTATAGAACCTGTCTTAGTTGGTATTTATGGCATCTACACTCTACCTTACAAATCTCTCTAATTTTACTGGGTGATCTTACCTTATCCTGACTTCTGTTGAGAGAGTTCATAAAATCCTCAAATCACACACAATCTTATCCTACTGTAGTCTCGCTACACTGCTGAATCTACTTGTAGCATGACACATTCAGGGGGCTATCAAATGCATGTTCTTTACTTAACCATTCCACATTTTCCTATAAGTGACAGTGGGAAACTAAGTTTCCCTCACCATATACTTTTTTCAAGTCTCCTTATTAAATATCTTGATTTGTTGCTTAGAAGCTTTATCATCATTGTAAAAGGAAAAAAAATCACCCAAATATCTACATTATTAGTTTAAAGCAGCCAGAATGTTTCCTCCAGTGTTTTCAACTTATTTTCAACTCATATTTACCTGAAGTTATCCTCCATGTTCATAAGTGCCAAATCTTTGGATAAGATAATATTTGTATTCTCTAAGGCCACAGCTTTCTCTGGAGTCCTCACTGAAATCATTATCCATGACCTCATCCCTAACATCTTTTCAGGGTGATTTATGTTTTAAGGTAAACAGATCAAAATGCTTCTGTAAATTATGCCCATTATCCTCCTCAAAGCCACATCCTAATGTTATTCTTTGCTATATCAAGCATTCTAATATTAAAAGTTTCACTAATCTACTAGGATTATATAATAAAGTAATGGATTGAGTCCTTCACAGCACAATTATATTGTTTGGTAGCACTGGTAACAAGCAACTAGAAGTCAATGTTTCAGACAATCCATGCTCTTTCTACAGCTGGAGAATGGAACTTTAGTTGATCCTTTTCGATTTCAAGTGTGCAGCTGGTAAATATGTTCTTTCACTGTATAGCTCTGGTGATTTTTTTTCCTTTGCCATAAAAAAAGAAGCTTTTTAATTTTATGAATTCCATTTGTCATTTCTTGGAATTGTTAACCTATCCTTCTGGTGTCATGTTCAGAACATCCTTGCCTACACCAGTGTCTTGAGATTTGCCTATGGCTTCCTATAGCAATTTCCCTGTTTTAAATCCTATCTTGAGATCTTGATCCATTTTGGATCAACTTTTCTTTTTTTTTTTTCTTTTTTTTTTTTTCGGAGCTGGGGACCGAACCCAGGGCCTTGCGCTTGCTAGGCAAGAGCTCTACCACTGAGCTAAATCCCCAACCCCTTTGGATCAACTTTTACATGGGGAGTACAAGTGAAACATGTTTCACGTATCCAGTTTTCCAAGAACTGTGTTTCAAGGAGGTTGTCATTTCACCAATGTATTTTTTCTGACAACTTTGTTAGCAAAACAAAAACTGGTGGCTTTAATTGTGTGGGTTTGTTTCTTAGCATTCTGCTTTGTACTGTATTTCATGTCTGCTTCCTTCAAGTATCATGCAATTTTTTTTCTTTTTTTTCGGAGCTGGGGACCGAACCCAGGGCCTTGTGCTTGCTATGCAAGCGCTCTACCACTGAGCTAAATCCTCAACCCCTGTATCATGCAATTTTAATTACTATATCTTTCAGTTTTGTTTGGTTTGTTATAGTTTAGTTTGGTTTGTTTGGTTTGGTTTGGTATGGTTTGGTTGACACAGGGTCCTACTGTGTAAATCTGGATGGCATGGAACTCACTGTGTAGTCCAGCATGGTGAAGTCCTTAGATCATTTAGGTATAGAATAATATCATCTACAAAGAGAGATGATTCGACTTGGTCCTTCTCTATGCTTTCCATTTTAAATAATTCTGTTGTCTGGTTGATCTAGCTAAGTCTGCAACCACTGCACTGAATAAGAGTAAAAAGAGGGGGCATCTACTTCTAATGAGAAAGTGATCTCATTCCCCCTTGTAGTCTGTGCTAGGCTATAGGTTAGCTGCATGAAGCCTTCCTAAACTTATGCATTTTCTTTCTGTTCCTTGTTTAGTCAGTTGTGCCATGATGGGATCTTGAACTTAAACACAGACCTCTTCTGCATTGATTGAAATGATCCTATGATTTCTGTCCTTAAATCTATACACACTGATTTATACTTATGAATTCACATATTCTGAACCATCCCCTTATCCTGTAAGCTAAATAATCTGACGAGTTATCATCTTGACATACTCTGGCATTGAGTTTGCATTAAAATTATTGATAGTTTTGACATCTTTCTTTATCAAGGAAAATGTTTGGTCTGATGTTATATATTGTAATGCTAAATTCTGTACCAAAAGGTGTAGCCCTATGAGTGAATTCTCACATGCACAAGCTTTTGTTATTCAAATATTTACTTATTTTATAACTATTGGTTAAATAAAATTGCCAATAGTCAATTACTGGAGGGATTAGAGGTGGGTTTTGAGTTATCTGTTGGGGTTGAAGAAGAAAGGGAGAACAAAAGAAGAAGAAAAAGGAGGAAAAAAGGAGGAAGAAAGAAGGTAGAGGAAGAAACTGCCATGAGGCGAAATGGAGCATGAACTTTTGGTCAGGAGAAAGAGCAAGTATCTGGGGAACACTGCTGGACAGGTAGCCAGGTCAGCAATTCTAAGAGACACAGTAATTGTCAAAGCCAAGTAAACCATAGTCTGAGTCTCATCTATTTGCAAGCTAGTCAGGGATAAGCCTAAATTGTACTACAGAAACTATTCCAGCTTTGTTTCTTTTTGCATTCTTACCATGTTTGTACAATGAGGTAATGGTGGGTTTATGCAGTGTGTTTGACAGTGACCCTTTAATTTCTGTGTCATGGGACAGATTGAGAAACACTGTAGTAAGGTATTTGTTGGTGGTGGTTTTGTTTTTGTTTGTTTCTGAGTTTGTTTTCTGTAAAGTGTGGCAGAATTCAGAAGTAATCACAGTGATCCTTGAGCTTTTTGTTGTTGCAAAGCTTTGTATTACTAATTCAATCTCATTATTGCGAACAATTACGAAGTTCCTATCTTTAACTTTGTAGGTCATATGTTAAAGGAATTTATCCATTTTCTCTAGGCATTTCAGGTTTGGGGGAATATACGTTTTCAAAATATTCCCTAATGATTCTCTATATTTCATGGATTCTATAACAACCTCAATATTTTTTCTCTAATGCTCTTAATTTTGATTCTCTCTTTCTTTTGCTCCCATGACTTCAGGCCCTCAGTATAACTCAAGTTTTCCTAATAGATTCTCTTTCAACACGGCAGCGGACTACCATCCTCTAATTCACATAGCTTGACAACATCAGATTATCTCCCTCTGCTGAACCTTCCACTGCAAGAGTCAACCAAACCCTGACTCTTTAGAATGTTGGTGAGAACTAAGGTCTTGTCCTTAGTGTAGGATCACTTGGGCTGGAGGGATGGCTCAATGGTTAAGAGCACTGACTGCTCTTCCAGAGGTCCTCAATTCAATTCCCAGCAAGCACATGGTGGCTCATAACCATCTGTAATGGAATTTGACATACTCTTCTGGTATATCATTAAGACAATGACAGTGTGCTTACATAAAACAAATAAGTAAATCTTTAAAGGATCACCTGACTCTTCTTCCTTATCTTTTGGAAGGAACTTCCAAGTTCTCTTCCTTACTAGTGACCAGCATAGAAGGTGATGGGCCTCCCCTTCTGCCTTTTTTCCCCTTGTGTCTTTTTTTCCTGCTATTTTTGTTCTGGCATCCTTTCACTTCTGTAGTGGATTTCTGAAACTTTTCTTCTATTTCTGTCTACACCAGTACAATATTCTGAAAATACATCTTACATTCAAAGAGACTGGTGCTTTTGCTGTACCTTACTGCTGAGTTAATAATGCACTTTGGGGTCACTTAAGACTTAAGGCTAATGTTTTCAGGTGTGCTCAGTCTATTTGTTGAACATGCCTTTAAGAGAACAACAGCACTAGCAAGCTTACGTGCCTCTGATGTCTCACGAAATGAACTTATAAAACCTAAACTAATACACAGTTTTAATCTTAAGTTATGTACTCTACCCTGCATTACTCATGGGGAATGCATGTGTATATGTGTGTGTTAAATGCTGAGAAAAGAAAATATATTGGAAGCAAATCTTAGCTAATAAATATCCCCCTTTATTGCAGGAAGTAGGGGATGGATATTATTTGATAAGTGAATGTTTGATTGTAGTGCTTTGGGGCCAGTTGGAGTTAATAACATATTGCCTTATAAAACTCTATTAAAAGTTTCTGTAAAGTAATGCTCATGTGGTACTTTTCAATAAAAAACATGTACTAGCTCGTGTGCTGTTCAATAGAAAAGAAACCAAAGCCCTTTGTTATGGACAGACTTGCAAGATGGAGAGCATTCAGGTAGAAACAGAGTGAGAATTAAACAACAGATTACAAATGCGCTAAAAAACCATGAGCTACAGACAGGTAGAAGACACCAGAAGAGAAGTGGAGAATTCACACTTGGGCTCATTCTTAGTCAAAGTATTTCAAGAGGAAGCATTTCCATTTCTTACCCTAATGTGACCCTGATGCATTTTTGATGCCTCTGAGGCTATTTTAAATCGACACAATCAACACATCTCTCTTTGGGAAAAATTTTTTTTTTTGATTTTTTTTTCTTTGATTTTCTAACAACACACACAGACTCAGACTTGGTTCTACCTTCTTAAGTATGATATCCTAAGTAATAGTTTCTTAAAGCCATGCAATTTGTTTTTAATTAAAAGAAATCTTCTACCTGGTTTTGTCCATGGCTCTTCTCTCCCGGGGTCTTGGACATGTTGGCAGGGTCTCTCCCATTGAGCCTCATCTCCAGACTTCTTCATTTTAAGAGATTCCAAGCTCATTTTCATCCTGCCTTTGCCTCCACATTACTGGCCCTATAGATTTGTGCCACCATATCAGGTTCTATTTTCTGATCAATGCTTAATAATATAACTGTGCACAAATAATATTAGTTTAAGGAAGGATCTGTCAATTAACCAGTTATTCAATGATCGCTGTTTCCTCAAGAGTAGGTGAATAAATGTAAATATAATTACTGCCTTGCCTTGGGAAATCCTACATTTTCAAATGTAAAATTTTATAAAAAGAAGCAATACTAAAGGTTATCATCAATGGTACAGATTATTTTTAAGCTTTTTTGTGAAACAAACATATGAAACAACAAAGAACTCAGTTTAGAGGGCAAACAGAGCATTGCAAGGCTAACACTACAACAGCAGAGTTTTAATTTAATTGAAAAAGCATCTTTAAATTAAGTGGAATTAGGGATTAATTGCAAAGAATTAGACAATTTTAATATAGATAAAAAACCACATATTCTTCAAAGTTTAATAAAGCTGCTTGTTTTATTGCAAGCACAGCCTCAGTTTTCAGTACATGCATAAAATGATATTTTTTTAATTTAATACATGTTTCTTTGAAGTGGCATCTTGTTTCTGGGAAATGCTGTGGTTATCACATGCATTTGTCACAAAACCAATTACTGGGAGTGCTCTCTCAAGTAATAAATATAAAAACTGTATAGTCACAAACACTGTGAGTATTTAGTCACACAAAATGAGAACAATAGTAATAATAAGAACATACAATCTTGCTGATTAAATGAAGTTAAGACTGCGAAGATGATGATTACCAAGGAACAAGGTGGGAATAATGTTTGTAAACATGTAAGTTTTCTTTCTCCCGTCTAACTAATTATCTGGGCTGGCAAGATGGCTCAGTGGAAAAAGGGACTTGTTGCTAAGTATAAAGACTTTAGTATAATTCCCAAGATGAATATGAGAAAAAGAGAGAATTAAATCCTGCAAATTTACTGCTAATGTCTTCAAATTTACTGTGACACATTTAATATACAAGCATGTATGAACACACGTGCGTGCAAACACACACACACACGCATGCACACACACACACACATGAACCATTTTGAAAAGAATTCAGCTAAGCATCTAAAAAAAGTAATGAATAAGAAAGACAGCTAGAAAAAGGAATTTCTTTAACTGTGCTTAACCAGGACTAGTATATGCTCGGCGCCCAGTGCAAAGCATGTTGTGACAGATTGCTGCAGGAATATTGTCAGCAGAGTTTCATGATGAGTTTTAACAATATATCCATGTGATATGGATTTAGGATTTTATGAATTACAAATATATGATATTAATATGAAAGTACATTCATACTAAATGTACATTCTTAAATCGATCCCTTAATACAGTCAAGAGAAAGAAATATCAAAAGCAACCTTGAATAATGTAGACAACCCCAAGATTTATACAAGCACACGTATTAGAAATTGATACAATTATAACTTACCAAAACATGTGGCATTAAGTACAAAAATTGTTTTTCAGTATACGTTTTAGCCAATATTTAAATAATAACCAAATATTTATTTTATAGAGAACTAGGAATCTAGGGTTATACTATACCAGTCAGGCTGAACATGGCTTTGTCAGATTTATTTACTTTGTCTGAAAAATAAAGCCTGAAAGTTTAAGTCACCAAATGCCTCCTTCATTCTGTAGCTATATTTTAGCAAATTTGCATCTCAGTTAGCTTTGAGTGAGAGTCTGATATTTTGTAATTGCAAAAGTATGCAGTAGGCATGCACATAGAAAGAACCTGCATCTGTCCCACATATTTGTGAGAAAAGAATACTCACCTTGAATGTTCACAGTGCCATTCCGTAGATTGTAGTTCTATACTGAACAAAAGAAAGAAGTAAAAAAGCCCACCAGTTTCTTCCCTTTGCCTCTACCAAGATGGGGTGGAGCAGTCTCTTCACCGTGTCAGTCTGTTCCTTGTCTCTTAAACCACGGAATCAAATGAACCTGCCTGTCATGGGTTCCATTTTGCCAGGGTTTGGTCCAGCAATAAGGTCAAGCTGCTGATACAGGCACTAGCAGTAAAAGCCATGGTCACTTGACACATTACTTTAAAAATTATTCCTTTAATTGTTTAGATTATGATTTAATTACATCACTTCTCCTTCCCTTTCCCCCCATCCAAGCCCTCCAGTGGCCCCTTCTTCCTCCCTTTCATGTTAACGGCCTCTTTTGTCCTTACTATAACCTGTTCAGTTTGTATAAGTTTACATACATATCTATATTTTCAGTGCTGACCATTTGATATTGATCATTTTTAGTGAAACTGACTGACAACTTTGGATTCTGTCACATACACTTGACGGTGGAGAAAATATCCAGTTCCTGCTTTCCTGAGCTCAATATTCTGGTCCCGGCAATATTTTCTAATGTTAAAAATATAACCTTAGCTATTGGCAGTTTCTGCAATCAAAGAGCCTGATATGCATATTGACATCAGGAAAAACAAGCTATGCAAATAATTGGAATCCTATTTAATAGGTAGTCTATAACTTGAAAAATTATATCCAAAATACCATCTTGAAAGGCAGACTTAGGTAAATAGTAACTATTCTTGAGAAAAGACTCTAATGGTAGGGAAGAGAGTGTTTTTTCCCATCTTTCAAATAAGTGTTACATTTTTTAGTCTCTTACTCCCCCTGCCAATAGTAGTCTAGGGCTGCCACTTCACTCTTCATTGTGTGGGGGTGTTCGTGAGGGAGGATGGA
Organism: Rattus norvegicus; assembly: GCF_021556685.1. NCBI lineage: Eukaryota > Metazoa > Chordata > Mammalia > Rodentia > Muridae > Rattus > Rattus norvegicus. Next base: position 47,546,805 of record NC_141551.1, read on the forward strand.
TGTCTGTCAAAAGTAGAAGATGCCCACAGAGTGTCTGAAAATACTAAATTTCATATTGCAAGGTGATTGCTTGGATTTATCTGCCATGCACAGACTGCCGGGTCAGGAGCCTTCCAAACTTGAATGAGACAGCTCTTTTGAAAGAAAAAGAATTGAAAGCAAGCCTTTGTCAATTAACTATATGAATAGGATTTTCTTTCTCTTTACAGTACCTGCCAAGTCATCACTGATTAATACTGCAATAGTCAATGTTATCTTTATGATGAGCTAATTAAGCACTTACTCACTGCTGCTGCTTTTACATGGTTATCATGATCTATTTGAATTCTATTGTGTTAATACTTCATTTTATTAAAAATTCATGCACATTGATATTACTTACAACTTGTTTAAGACTCAGATTTTCACCTATATTTATTGCAATAAAATTATGTGTAGTCACAAAGATCCTGAAGTGACTAATAAAATAAACATTTCATACTTGTATAGGGAAATGAATGAATGTAACACATCTCTTTTCTGACTCAAAATAATGAGAATTTGTAGACTACCAAAGGTTTTGTTTTGTTATTGAAATAATTATGGTATGGAATGTACAAAGTGTTAGTCAGTGAATATTCTTTCCTGTGTCACTAATTAAAAAATAGTATCTACTAAGATTATGTTCCTCCTAGAATGGATGTTTAAATATATTTCTACCTTCCACTACTAGCTACTGAAATGATTTAAGAATGAGAAAGAAGAATGCTTTAAAGATCTGCATTAATTATGCATTAACCACCCAACTTTTCAATTACTGGGGAGAGTTATAGGGCAAAAACACTTTATACCTGGGGAAGAGCTTCACTAAACTACAACAAGAAGAGAAGAATATTACAGTTCAAAGTATCCCAGACCTCAGGTGCGGGCATCCCTCCCACCTGCAGTTAGACTTGCAGGGCACACTTTGCATCCATTATAGAAGCATAACCAATAATTCAGCTTAACCTCAGAAAACCCAGCATCTGCTCAATACCGAGATAGGGATGTGTCTCTCATGGTCATGTAGGCACACCCCACCTGTGGGATAACTTGTAGAATTTTCCAGCAACAGCCATCAATTCTCAAATATCAACAGAATGTTTACAATACAATTCAATTCTGTCATTATTTAAAGATCACTGAAGATTCTAAGGATTCAGAATGCAGTCCCACAATATGGGCAGTAGTTCGGCAGTATTGGACTATATACCATTTTCTTAGATATTTTCCTTTGGCTATTACAGGACATTATAGCCAAAGCAATTTATAAACGACAGCATTTATTTGGTTATTCAACTTTCAGAGGATTATGACCCTCATTGCAGGAACTCGACATCAGCCGTGTAAGGTTTGGCACTGGAGCAATGGATGGACGCTTATTTCTTGCAAGAAGCAGAAGAGCTAACTAGGAATGATGTGTTCCTTTGAAACCAAAGCCCACCCCCAGTGACACACCTTCTCCAACAAAACCATGCCTCTTAATTATTACCAAAGAGTTCTATCAAATATATGATACTCAAATATATGAGCTAATGAAGAGTATTTTTATTCAGACCTTCAAGACTTTCAAAGCTCTGTTACAGTTAACCTCTAGTCTTGACAAGAAATACAAGTTTTGATACATTATCTGCCTCCTCTTATGACAAAATTGAAATTCTGTGAAACCTGTCTCTTTTTAAAAAATTGTAAAATTAATATATTTAGGTACCATATCCGTACTCACACATGCACATGATTAAAAGCAAAATGTGTCTTCAAAATTACACGTGTAATGAGGCAGAGCCTCATGGTAGAGCACATACCTAGCATACATAAAGACTTAGTTTTAATAACAACAGCATAAATGCAAATCAAATATATAAAAGAGAAATTTTTCTTAAGGTGGAAATACAACTAATGTCTGCTGTAGAAGGCTCTGCTTTTATTACTCCAAAGCAAATATTCTAAAACATGACATGCCTGAGATCAACTACAGGAAAAATTTAAGTAATTAAAAAAGCTTTGTTGAATAAGAGCTTGGTGTAGGGGATTTAACTCTACATGGGAGAATTTCTCTATAAATGTCACCATTATATCTTTCAGTAATTTAGAGATGAATGTATTATTTTTGTATACACTAAATTTCAGAACTTTGCTGTTTCTTAATTAAAAATGATGTATACATGTTCTTTGATGATCAAATACTTTGGCCTGTCTGTAAACTTGATTTAAAATAAATTCAATAAAGCTTTTGTAAAAGGAAAAAATAATATATCTCTAAATCTTCTAATCTTCTACAGTCAATAAATTATAGAGTGTCTACAGACCTGGATTTTGAATAACTTTTTATTAATCCCATATATTTCCCAGGCATTTGATTTTTATTTTCCCAGCTACTTAAAATAATCACCATTTTTAAATGGTATTCTGTGGAAAGCATTTTAGGGTGATGTTGGTTCAAAACAAACCAATAACTGACTTGACATAAGACCCACTCCCGAGGAGTAGTCCATACATGAAACTGCTTGGGTAACCAAGAAGCTAAGACTTGACAGCTCAGGAACCTAGGTTAAAAAAATAATGTCTGAAAAGAGAAAGGAAAAAAATATAGTCCTAAAATGACTCCTAATGATACTCACAAATCAGTGCCTTGTTCAAGTATCTTCAAAAACTTTCTCCTACAGCAGGTGAGAACAAATATATAGAGAGACCTTCAGCCAGGCATTATACAGACTGAGAACAGTCAGCCCTAAATGGGATATCTTCATCAAATCCCTCCTTTTGGAGCTTAAGGAATCCCATGGAAGAGGAGGCAGAATAAAATATAGGATCCAGAGAGTATGGTGGACAATGGGAGAATAAGGGCCTTTAAATCAAACTGAACAAAGTTCTCATAAACTCACAAGGACTGGAGCAGCATGCACATGGTCTGCACAAGTCTGTACAGTTCCTGCATGTATATCATGGCCTCCTGTTTAGTGTTTTTATGGGATTCCTGAGTGTGTGAATGAGTGTGTCTGTGATTCTTGTGTCTTCTCCTGGACTCCTTTCCTTTTGATGGTCTGTCTTTTCCAATTTCAATATGATAGGTTTTGTTTTATCTTATATTTTATTTTGTTAATGAAAGAATGAAACAAACTAACAAAAATAAAGAAAAAGGAAAGGAACCAAGCCATTAGGGTAAAGTTAACAAGTGAACTTTCCCTTATACCTTTTAGGAGGGAGAATTAAAGTAAATTTTCCCCAGTAGAGTGGCACTGGGTATGTCCAGGACAGGTCTGATGTTCAGGAGTAGTTTAGCATTATATAATAGATTCTATAGGTTGTTCTATTTGCTTATATTTGGCTACAGTGTGGTATGCATTGAAGGTGAGATTTTCTAACCTGGTTTTGGTGAATGTTGTTGATGGGGGCTATATCCAATATATAAAAATACTCAAGAAGTTCAACTCCAGAGAACCAAACAACCCTAGTCCTCAATGTACTAGCCAGAGCAATTAGACAACAAAAGGAGGTAAGGGATACAAATTGGAAAGGAATAAGTCAAAATATCACTCTTTGCAGGTGATGTGATAGTATACATAAGTGACCCCAAAGATTCAACTAGAGAACTCCTAAACCTGATAAAAAAAACTTCAGCAAAGTGCCTGGATATAAAATTAACTCAAACAAGTCAGTAGCTTTCCTTTATTCAAAGGATGAACAGGCTGAGAAAGAAATGACACCCTTCCTAGTAGTCACAAATAATATAAAATACCTTGGTGTGACTCTGACCAAGCAAGTGAAAGATCTGTATGACAAGAAGTCTAACTCCCTGAAGAAAGAAATTGAAGAAGATCTCAGAATAGGTAAGATTTCCTATGCTCATGGGTTGGCAGGATTAATATAGTAAAAATGGCCATTTTACTGAAAACAATCTACAGATGCGATGCAGCCCCACTTAAAATTCAACTCAGTTCTTCATAGAGTTAGAAGAAGCAATTTGCAAATTCATTTGTAATAATAACAACAAAGAAACACGATATAGAAAACTATTCTCAAGAATAAAAGAACTTCTGGGAGAACCACCATCCCTGACCTCAGGCTGTACTACAAAGCAATAGTAATAAGAACTGCATGGCATTGGTACAGAGATAGGTAGCTGTATCAGTGAAATAGAATTGAAAACCCAGGAATGAACTGAAACCACACACCTATAGTCACTTGATCTTTGACAAAGGAGGGAAAAACACCCAGTGGAAAAAAGATAGCATTTTTAACAAATGGTACTGGTTCAACTGGAGGTCAGCATTCATACAAAAGAAAGCAAATAGATCGGTTTTTATCTCCTTGGTTAAAGCTCAAGTCCAAGTTGATCAAGGATCTCCACATAAAACCAGATATACTCAAACTAATAGAAGACAAAGTGGGGAAGAACCTTGAACACATGGACACAAGGGAAAATTTCTTGAACAGAACACCAATGGCTCATGCTCTAAAATCAACAATAGATAAAGGAGACCTCATAACATTGCACAACTTCTGTAAGGCAAAGCACACTGTCAATAGGACAAAATTACAGAAGGGTCATTTACCAGTCCTACATCCAATAGAGGGCTATATCCAATACATACAATGAACTCAAGAAGTTAGACTCCAGAGAACCAAATAACCCTTTGTGCAAACTGAACAACTCTCTACTCAATGATAATTTGGTGAAGGATGAAATAAAGAAAGAAATTAAAGACTTTCTGTTATTAAAGAAAATGTTGTCACATCATAACCAAACCTAGGGGACACAAAGAAAGCAGTGCTAAGAGGAAAATTCACAGCAGCTAGTACACTGGTAATGAAACTGGAGAGATCTTACACTATCAACTTAAAAGCACACCTGTGAGTTCTAGAACAAAAGAAGCAAACTCACTCAAGATGAGTAGAAGGCAGGAAATAGTCAAACTCAGGGCTGAAATCAAACAAATAGAAACAAAAAGAACAATACAAATAAGCAGCACAACCAAAAGCTGGTCCTTTGAGAGAATCAACAAGACAGATAAATCCCTAGACAAACCAACCAAAGGGCCCAGAGGCAACTAAAGGGCCCAGAGGCAGTAATGAAATTAACACAATCAGAAATGAAAAGGGGAACATAACAACAGAAATGGAGAAAATTCAAAATATCATCAGATCCTACTACAAAAGTCTATACTCAACAAAATTGGAAAATAAAGATGAAATAGATGGTTTTCTAGACAGATACAACATACCAAAATTAAATCAAAAGCAGGTAAACTTTTAAAACAGTCCTATATCCTATAAGAAAATAGAAGTCATTACAAACCTCCCAATCAAAAAAGGCCCAAGGCCAGATGGATTTGGTTCAGAATTCTACCAGACCTTCATAGAAGATCTGATACTAATATTCCTCAAACTATTCCATAAAATAGAAACAGAAGGAACACTACCCAATTCATTCTATAAAGCCACAATTATTCTGATAGCTAAACCACACAAGAACCCTACCAAAAAAGAGAACTTCAGACCAATCTCGCCTATGAATATTCATGAAAAATTACTCAATAAATTCTCACAAATTGAATCCAAGAACACATCAAAACCATCATTCACCATGATCAAGTAGGCTTCATCCCAGAGTTGCAAGGTTGGTTCAATATACAAAATTCTGTCAATGTAGTCAACCATATAAACAAACTCAAAGGAAAAAAATCACATGATAATCTCCTTTGATGCAGAAAAAGCTTTTGACAAAAATATAACACCCATTCACCTTGAAAATATTAGAGAGATCAGGAATTCAAAGTCCAAAACTAAATATAATAAAAGCAATTTACTGCAAACCAACTCCCAATATCAAATTAAATGGAGAGATACTTGAAGCAACCCCACTAAAATCTGGGACAAGTTTGCTCACTCTCCTCATATCTATTCAATATAATAATTGAAGTGTTAGCTAGAACACTAAGGCAACAAAAAGAGATCAAGTGAATACGAATTGGCAAAGAAGAATTAAAGGTTTCACTATTTGCAGATGATATGATAGTATACATAAGCAACCCCAAAAATTCTACCAGAGAACTTCTCCAGCTGATAAACAACTTCAGCAAAGTGGCCAGATATAAAATGAACTCAAATAAATCAGTACCCTTCCTTTATACAAATGATAAATAGGCTGAGGAAGAAATTAAGGAAACAATTTCCTTCACAATAGTAACAGCATAAAATATCTTGGGGTAACTCTAATCAAACAAGTGAGATACCTTTATGATAAGAATGTCAAGTCTCTCAAGGAAGAAATCGAAGAAGATCTCAGAAAATGAAGAGATCTCCATGCCCATGGATTGGCAGAATAAACAGAGTAAAAATGGCCATCCTTCCAAAGGCAATCTACAGATTCAGTGCAATCCCCATCAAAATTCCAACACAATTCTTCAAAGACATGGCAAGAGCAATTCTCAAATTTATCTGGAAAGGCAAAAAATGCAGAATACCAAAAACAATTCTTAACAATAAAAGAATGGCTGGGGGAATCACCATTTCTGACCTCAAACTCTACTACAAATCAACAATGATAAAAACTGCATGGTATTGGTACAGAAACAGACAGGTTGATCAATGGATTAGAATTGAAGACCCAGAAATAAAAAAACATGTATGCATGCACACTTGATCTTTGGCAAAGAAACCAAAAATATACAAGAAAAAAAGAAAGTATTTTCAATAAATGGTGCTGATTGAACTGGATGCCTATATATAGAAAAAATAGATCCATATTTGTCACCATGCACAAAGCTCAAGTCCAAATAGATTAAGAACCTCAACATAAAACCAGATACACTCAATCTAATAGAAGAGAAAGTGGGAAAGAGCATTAAACTCATCAGCACAGGGCAAACTTCATAAACAGAACTCCAATGGCTCAGACTCTAAGATCAAGAATTGATAAATAGGACCTCTTGAAACTGGAAAGCTTCTGTAAGGCAAAGGACGTAGTCAATAAGACAAATTGGCAACCTACAGATTGGGAAAAACTTCACTAACCCCACATCCAATAGAGGGCTAATATCCAAATATACAAAGAACTCAAGAAGTTAACTGCCAAAACCAAACAACCCAATCAAAAAAAAATGGGGGAACTAAATAGACAATTCACAACAGAGGAATCTCGAATGGCTGAGAAGCACCTAAAGAAATGTTCAGAGTCCCTCGTGATCAGAGAAATACAAATCAAAACGACCCTGAGATTCCTGAGATTCCACCTTACACCAATCAGAATGGCTAAGACCAAAACCTCAGGTGACAACACATGTTGGCAAAGACGTATAGAAAGATGAACACTCCTCCATTGCTGGTGGGATCGCAAACTGATACAACCACTCTGAAAATCAATTTGGAGGTTCTTCAGAAAATTAGAAATAGAGCTATTAAAGGTCCAGAAGTACCACTCTTGGTAATATACCCCAATGATGACCCCCAGTCACAGGGGCATACATTCCACTATGTATAGTAGCTTTATTTGTGATAACCAGAAGCTGGAAACAGCCCAGATGTCCCACCACAGAAGAATGGAGACAGAAAATCTATTTCATTTACACAATGGCATACTACTCAGCTCTTAAGTACAAGGACATCCGGAATTTTTCAGGCAAATGTCATCCTGAGTGAGGTAACTCAGACCCAAAAGAGCATGCATGGTATGTACTCAGTAATAAGTGGATAAAAAGTACAGAATACTCAAGATAAAGTCCACAGAACTCAAAAAGGTCAACAAGCTGAAGGACCCAAGTGAGGACACTTCAGTCCCACTTGAGAGGGAGAAGAAAGCAACCACAAGGGGGGAGTGAGGGGCCACAAGGTGGGGAAGGGATGGAGCTAGGGGAAAGGGGGAACATGATCTGGGATTGGGTGGGAGAAAAGGACTGAAACCCTGAAGACCAGCAGAAAAAAAATGGAAACAGGTGACCTTGGGAGGAAGGAGGTGGGGAAGACCCTCTTGAATGTACCAAAGACCTGGGAAGTGAGAGACTCCCAGGACTCAAAAGGGGTGTGATTGGCTAGATGAAAGGCCCTACAGTTGGGAAAAGGAACTTACTGAATCCACCTCCAGCAGAAAGACAGGGCATTTTTTTTTAAAAAGAAATGCAGGAATAGAAATGGAGAAGAGCCTAGGGAAAAGAAGGTCCAGTGACAAGCCCAAAGTGGGATTCAGCACTAGGGGAGGACCCAAGACCTGACACCATTACTGAGGCTATGGGGCATTCACAAGGAGGGACCTATTGTGACTGCCCTCTGAAAGAGCCAACAAGCAGCTGAAAGAGTCAGATGCAGATGCAGATATGTGCACCCAACCAATGAAGAGAATCTGCTAACACTTCTGGTTGAATTGGGGAAAGACTGTAGGAAGCTGAAGAGGGCAACCCTGTAGGAGGACCAGCAGTCTCAATAAACCTGGACCCCTGAGATCTCTCAGACACTGGATCACCAACCAGGCAGCATACATCAGCTGATATGAGGCCCCTAACACATATACAGTAGGTCTGGGTTCAGTCAGTGTAGATGCACCTAATTCTGAAGAGACTGGAAGCTCCAGGAAGCTTAGAGGTCTGGTGGGGTGGGGACATCCTCATGGAGACTGTGCGGGTCAGGGACAGGGACAGGGAAGAGGTATGGGATTTGAAACAGTGGGAGGGTGCACCAGGAGGGGAATAAAATCTGGAGTGTAAAAATAAATAAATCTATTAATTAAAAATGTGATACAGAGCTAAACAAAAATTCTCAACTGAGGAATACCAAATGGCTGAGGAGCACCTAAAGAAATGTTCAACATTCTTGGTCATCAGGGAAATGCAAATCAAAACAACCCTGAGATTCCATCTCATACCTGTTGAATGGCTCAGATGAAAAACTGAGGTGACAACAGATGCTGGTGAGGATGGGGAGGAAAAGGAACACTCCTCCATTGCTGGTCGAATTGCAAGCTGGTACAACCACTCTGGAAAGCAGTCTAGCTATTTCTCAGAAAATTGGATCCAGCTTTTTTTTTTTATTGACAAAATTAAATTGAACAGGTGGGGATGGGGAAGAGTTTAGGAGGGGCTTAGAGGAGGGAAATATTAGGATCAAAATATATTTAAATTTAAAATTGCTTTAAATTATAAAAATAAAACTAAAAGAATTATTTTAAAATTTTATACAAGTGTACAATGAATTTAGATTGTATTCACCCTATACTCCCTCCACCAATTCTTTCCAGATCCTGGTCCCCTAAACTTCTCCTTACTTTATGTCTTTCCTTTTTCTTTTAATGACCTCAAAAATTAAAATAGATCTACCATATGATCTAGTTATACTGCAATTTGGCATATACCCAAAGGAAAAGCCACATATGTTCTCCCATATGGGAATCCTATGTCTGAATCTTTAAATTTGAGTCCTTAACTTAGAGCACCTACAGAAGCCAGGAGGCTAGAAAATGGCCACCTAGAAGGGAGAAAAGAGATCAAGGGAAGGAATGGTAGAATAAAGATGATATGGAACGAGAAAGTAGCTGAGGATCCCCTGAGTGAATGTGTATTTTGTAACATGGGCATTGTTATGTCCTGTACCAATATGTCAGGCCAATGGGAACAGCATACCCTCCACTCGGCACTTATGAACGTTTCAGATGAGTGGAAAAACCATTCTGTAGTCCAAGTGAAAATGTTGACAGTGAATACAAGTAGGAGCTTTTAGAAAAGATTGACAGGTGTGTAAAGAAATTACCAACCTCAGGTTCCTCTTCCCAGATGTTTACAGCCTGAGACTGTTCGCCTACCAAAACTACGTATAGAGACTACCTAAGTCATCTTCCCTGTGCCATATATGGTAAATGCCTTGAGGTTCCAGGGAGAGGAGAATTGAATAATACTCCATCAGAATGACCAGTTATGCTGTACCTGTGTCTGTGTGTCTGTTATTACTTCATTCTCTCCCCATTCCTAGTTAGGTTTCCAGGATCTCTCTCTGTGCAGATTGTGGCAAAGTGAAGGATAGATGGGTCAGACAGAAGTAGAGGATGTGTGGGAAAGGATAATTAGCATTAATTACGTTTGGAAAAGTCATATAGAAAGCCATTTTATAAAATTAAAAAGTAAAACATTCTCTCTCTTCCTCTCTCTCTCTCTCTCTCTCTCTCTCTCTCTCTCTCTCTTTGTCTCTCCCCCAACCCCCTCAGATTAGGATTATGCTTATCTATTTGAAATTGATAGCAAGGTTTCTCATAGTTCTCACACCACAAGTAAGCCAGTTACTTCCAACCACTAAATTCCAATGTATACACAATGCCTGAGTTCTAGTTACTTATTTTTAATGAGATGACTCATTGAGATATCTCCTATAATATCTTATATGTACTTCAGTCTGAAATTTTCCAAAACTAAATTATTAATATTTGTTACTAAATTATTCCTCCTCTACAATGCCCGCAAGCACATTTAAATGACACTTGGCAATGATGAACTAGGGACACAGAAATCTAAGATCCCTTATTGTGTCTATCACAATCTCTGCCTCATCAATTGAGGAAAGAAGCAGTATTCCTAGCTACTAAATACAATAGTTCACAACTAACCTTTCCACTATCAGCTCCCTAAAATCAATAACCTATACAATAGAGTGTAGTTTCATTAATTATTTTATTGAAGCTAAAATATAATTATGCAAATTTTCCTTTTCCATTCCTCTTTCTAACCCTTCAAATGAACCTTTCCTCTCTTTCTCTCCCTCAAACTCATGACCTCTTTTACATATATATATGTGTGTATATATATATATGGATATATATATATGTATATGTGTTTGTCTGTATGTTTATATATACATGCATGTCCATAATTGATCCACACAAGAGTAAGTTTATGTTATTATATATACATATTATATTACATATTTTAATACATATTATAAATTAGTGTTTACATATATTATACAAATGTATAATGTATAATGTGTATGTGATCCTTTCCTAAAATACTCTGTTCAATATCATTATATTGTACTTAGACCTGGGAATAAAAACTCCTTAAAGAAGCAGTGTCTGCAGAGACAATCAATCTGATTGTCTGGCTAATTAAAATGTAAGTACTTGAGAGAGATTGGAATGTTGAAGATCCAGAGGATAATTACTTATCTGCCTCTGTGCTGGTTCTAAAATCTTGTGATAATAGATAAAAGCCTTTAAACTCTATTACCTACAAAGACCACTAGATTCTACCAACCCAAAGGTAAGATTGTCACTAGATAGTATCTTGGGCCTATAGACAAGCTCCACTGGCTTGCTGACCCTTACTCTGATTTACACACCAATTTACTTTTTTAATATTATTTATTTATCATTTATTTATTTTTACACTCCAGATTTTTTTGTGTTCTTTTTCTTTTTTATCTTTATTAACTTGAATATTTCTTATTTACATGTCAATTGTTATTCCCCTTCCCGGTTTCCGGGCCAACATCCCTCTAACCCCTTCCTCTCCCCTTCTATATGAATTTCCCTTCCCCATCCTCCCCACATTTCCACCCTCCCCCCAACAATCACATTCACTGGGGGTTCAGTCTTGGCAGGAACAAGGGCTTCCCCTTCCACTGGTGCTCTTACTAGGATATTCATTGCTACCTATGAGGTCAGAGTCCAGGGTCAGTCCATGTATAGTCTTTAGGTAGTGGCTTAGTCCCTGGACGCTCTGGTTGCTTGGCATTGTTGTTCATATGGGGTCTCGAGCCCCTTCAAGCTCTTCCAGTCCTTTCTGTGATTCCTTCAACGGGGGTCCTGTTCTCAGTTCAGTGGTTTGCTGCTGGCATTCGCCTCTGTATTTGCTGTATTCTGGCTGTGTCTCTCAGGAGCGATCTACATCCGGCTCCTGTCGGTCTGCACTTCTTTGCTTCATCCATCTTATCTAATTGGGTGGTTGTATATGTATGGGCCACATGTCGGGCAGGCTCTGAATGGGTGTTCCTTCTGCCTCTGTTCTAAACTTTGTCTCCCTATTCCCTGCCAAGGGTATTCATGTTCCTCTTTTAAAAAAGGAGTGAAGCATTAGCATTTTGGTCATCCTTCTTGAATTTCAAGTGTTCTATGCATCTAGGGTAATTCAAACATTTGGGCTAATAGCCACTTATCAATGAATGCATACCATGTGTGTTTTACTGTGATTGGGTTACCTCACTCAGGATGCTGTTTTCCAGTTCCCTCCATTTGCCTAAGAATTTCATAAAGTCATTGATTTGATAGCTGAGTAATATTCCATTGTGTAGATGTACCACATTTTCTGTATCCATTCCTCTGTTGAAGGGCATCTGGGTTCTTTCCTGCTTCTGGCTATTATAAATAAGGCTGCTATGAACATAGTGAAGCAGCTGTTTTTGTTATAGGTTGGGGCATCTTTTGGGTATATGCCCAAGAGAGGTATACCTGGGTCCTCAGGTAGTTCAATGTCCAATTTTCTGAAGAACCTACAGACTGATTTCCAGAATGGTTGTACCAGTCTGCAATCCCATCAACAATGGAGGAGTGTTCCTCTTTCTCCACACCCACGCCAGCATTTGCTGTCAACTGAGTTTTTGATCTTAGCCATTCTCACTGGTGTGAGGTGAAATTTCAGGATTGTTTTGATTTGCATTTCCCTTATGACTAAAGATGTTGAACATTTCTTTAGGTGTTTCTCAGCCATTCGGCATTCCTCAGCTGTGAATTCTTTGTTTAGCTCTGAACCCCATTTTTAATAGGGTTATTTGTCTCCCTGCAGTCTACCTTCTTGAGTTCTTTGTATATTTTGGATATAAGGCCTCTATCTGTTGTAGGATTGGTAAAGAAATTTTCCCAATCTGTTGCCGTTTTGTCCTAACCACAGTTTCCTTTGCCTTACAGAAGCTTTGCAGTTTTATGAGATCCCATTTGTCGATTCTTGATCTTAGAGCATGATCCATTGGTGTTTTGTTCAGGAAATTTTCTCCAGTGCCCATGTGTTCAAGATGCTTCCCCACATTTTCTTCTATTAGTTTGAGTGTATGTGGTTTGATGTGGAGGTCCTTGATCGACATGACTTAAGCTTTGTACAGGGTGATAAGCATGGATTGATCTGCATTCTTCTACATGTTGACCTCCAGTTAAACCAGCACCATTTACTGAAAATGCTATCCTTTTTTCCATTGGATGGTTTTGGCTCCTTTGTCAAAAATCAAGTGACCATAGGTGTGTGGGTTCATTTCTGGGTCTTCAATTCTATTCCATTGGTCTATCTGTCTGTCTCTGTACCAATACCATGCAGTTTTTATCACTATTGCTCTGTAATACTGCTTGAGTTCAGGGATAGTGATTCCCCCTGAAGTCCTTTTATTGTTGAGGATAGTTTTAGCTATCCTGGGTTTTTTGTTATTCCAGATGAATTTGCAAATTGTTCTGTCTAACTCTTTGAAGAATTGGATTGGTATTTTGATGAGGATTGCATTGAATGTGTAGATTGCGTTTGGTAAAATGACCATTTTTACTGTGTTAATCCTGCCAATCCATGAGCATGGGAGATCTTTCCATCTTCTGAGTACTTCTTCAATTTCTTTCTTCAGAGGCTTGAAGTTCTTATCATATAGATCTTTTACTTGCTTGGTTAAAGTCACACCAAGGTATTTTATATTATTTGGGACTATTATGAAGGGTGTCATTTCCCTAATTTTTTCTTGGCTTGTTTCTCTTTTGTGTAGAGGAAGGCTACTGATTTATTTGAGTTAATTATATGTCCAGGCACTTTGCTGAAGGTGTTTACCAGGTTTAGTAGTTCTCTGGTGGAACTTAAATATACTATCATATCATCTGCAAATAGTGATGTTTTGACTTCTTTTCCAATCTGTATCCCATTGATCTCCTTTGTTGTCTCATAGCTCTGGCTAGAACTTCAAGAACTATATTGAATAAGTAGGGAGAGAGTGGGTAGCCTTGTCTAGTCCCTGATTTTAGTGGGATTGCTTCAAGTTTCTCTCCATTTAGTTCAATAATATCTACTGGTTTCTGTACATGACTTTTACTATGTTTAGGTATGGGCCTTGAATTCCTATTCTTTCCAGAACTTTTATTATGAAGGGATGTTGAATTTTGTCAAATGTTTTCTCAGCATCTAATGAAATGATCATGTGGTTTTGATCTTTCAGTTTGTTTATATAATGGATTACGTTGATGGTTTTCCATATATTAAACCATCCCTGCATGCCTGGGTTGAAGCCTGCTTGATCATGGTGGATGATAGTTTTGATGTGCTCTTAGATTCGGTTTGCCAGAATTTTATTGAATATTTTTGCATCGATATTCATAAGAGAAATTGGTCTAAGTTCTCTTTCTTTGTTGGGTCTTTGTGTAGTTTAGGTATAAGAGTAATTGTGGCTTCAAAGAAGGAATTGGGTAGCACTTCACCTGTTTAAATTTTGTGGAATAGTTTGGATAGTATTGGTATGAGGTCTTCTATGAAGGTCTGATAGAATTCTGCATTGAACCTGTCTGGACCTGGACTCTTTTTGGTTGGGAGACATTTAATGACTGCTTCAATTTCGTTGGGAGTTATGGGGTTGTTTAAATGGTTTATCTGTTCCTGATTTAACTTCAGTACCTGGTATCTGTCTAGGAAACTGTCCATTTCCTGCAGATTTTCAAGTTTTGTTGAATATAGGCTTTAGTAGTAGGTTCTGATGATTTTTTGAATTTCCTCTGGTGCTGTAGTTATGTATCCCTTTTCATTTCTGACTTTGTTAATTTGGACACACTCTCTGTGTCCTCTCGTTAGTCTGGCTAATGGTTTATCTATCTTGTTGACTTTCTCAAAGAACCAACTTTTGGTTCTGGTGATTCTTTCTATGGTCCTTTTTGTTTCTACTTGGTTAATTTCAGCTCTCACTTTGATTATTTCCTGTTTTCTACTCCCCCTGGGTGTATTTGCTTCTTTTTGTTCTAGAGCTTTTAGGTGTGCTGAAAAGCTGGTGACATATGCTCTCTCCTTTTTCTTTCTGCAGGCACTCAGAGCTATGAGTTTTCCTCTTAGCACAACTTTCATTGTGTCCCATAAGTTTTGGTATGTTGTACCTTCATTTTAATTAAATTCTAAGAAGTCTTTAATTTCTTTCTTTATTTCTTCCTTGACCAGGCTATCATTGAGTAGAGCATTGTTCAACTTCCATGTATGTGTGGGCGTTCTTCCCTTATTGTTATTGAAGACCAGCTTTAGCCCATGGTGTTCTGATAGGACGCATGGGATTTTTTTCTATCTTTCTGTATCTGTTGAGGCCTTTTTGAGGACTGATTATAAGGTCAATTTTGGAGAAAGTACCATGAGGTGGTGAGAAGAATATATATCCTTTTGTTTTAGGATAGAATGTTCTATAAATATCTGTTAAGTCCATTTGGTTCATGACTTCTCTTAGTCTGTCTATGTCTCTGTTTAATTTCTGTTTTCATGATCTGTCCATTGATGAGAATGGGGTGTTGTAATCTCCTACTATTATTGTGTGAGGTGCAATATGTGCTTTGAGCTTTAGTAAGGTTTCTTTTATGTATGTAGGTGCCCTTATATTTGGAGCACAGACATTTAGGATTGAGAGTTTATCCTTGTGGATTTTTCCTTTGATGAATATGAAGTGTCCTTCCTTATTTATTTGATGAGTTTTAGTTGAAAATCAATTTTATTCAGTATTCGAATGGCTACTCCACCTTGCTTCTTCAGACCATTTGCTTGGAAAGTTGTTTTCCAGCTTTTCACTCTGAGGTAGTGTTTGTCTTTGTCTCTGAGGTGTGTTTCCTGTAGGCAGCAGAATGTAGGGTCCTCCTTGCTTATCCAGTTTGTTAATCTATGTCTTTTTATTGGAGAGTTGAGACCATTGATGTTGAGAGATATTAAGAAATAGTGATTATTGCTTCCTGTTATATTCATATTTGTATGTCAGATTATGTTTTTGTGCTTTTGTTCTCTTTGTTTTGTTGCCAAGACGATTAGTTTCTTGCTTTTTCTAGGTTGTAGCTTGCCTCCTTATGTTGGCCTTTACCATTTATTATCCTTTGTAGCCCTGGATTTGTAGAAAGATATTGTGTAAATTTGGTTTTGTCATGGAATATCTTGGTTTCTCCATCTATGTTAATTGAGAGTTTTGCAAGATAAAGTAACCTGGGCTGGCATTTGTGTTCTCTTAGGGTCTGTATGACATCAGTCCAGGATCTTCTGGCTTTCATAGTCTCTGGCGAAAAGTCTGGTGTGATTCTGATAGGTCTGCCTTTATATGTTACTTGACCTTTTTCCCTTACTGCTTTTAATATTCTTTCTTTATTTTGTGCATTTGGTGTTTTGACTGTTATGTGACAGGAGGTGTTTCTTTTCTGGTCCAATCTATTTGCAGTTCTGTAGGCTTCTTGTATGTTTAGGGGCATCTCTTTCTTTAGGTTAGGGAAGTTTTCTTCTATGATTTTGTTGAAGATATTTGCTGGTCCTTTGAGCTGGGAGTCTTCACTCTCTTCTATACCTATTATCCTTAGGTTTGATCTTCTCATTGAGTCCTGGATTCCTGTATGTTTTGGACTAGTAGCTTTTTCAATTTTACATTTTCTTTGACCGTTGTGTGGATGATTTCTATGGAATCTTCTGCTTCTGAGATTCTCTCTTCTATCTCTTGTATTCTGTTTGTGATGCTTGTGTCTATGGCTCCTTGTCTCTTCCTTTGGTTTTCTATATCCAGTGTTGTTTCCCTGTGTCCTTTCTTTATTGTTCTATTTTCATTTTTAATTCTTTCACCTGTTTGATTGTGTTTTCCTGTAATTCTTTCAGGGATTTTTGTGATTCCTCTCTATAGACTTCTTCTTGTTTATGTTTTCCTGCGTTTCTCTAAGGGAGTTCTTCATGTGTTTCTTGAAGTCCTCCAGCATCATGATCAAATGTGATTTTAAATCTAGATCTTACTTTTCTGGTGAGTTTGGATATTCAGTGTTTGCTTTGGTGGGAGAATTGGGCTCCGATGATGTCATGTAGTCTTGGTTTCTGTTGTTTGGGTTCCTGCCCTTGTTACTCGCCATCAGGTTGTCTCTGGTGTTACCTTGTTCTGCTATTTCTGACAGTGGCTAGACCGTACTATAGGCTTGTGTGTCAGGAGTGCTGTAGACCCTTTTTCCTGTTTTCTTTCAGCCAGTTATGGGAACAGAGTGTTCTGCTTTCAGGCGTGTAGTTTTTCCTGTGTACTGGTCTTCAGCTGTTCCTGTGGGCCTGTGTCTTGTGTCCACCAGGCAGGTGGCTTTGAGCAGAAAAGTTGGTCTTACCTGTGGTCCTGCGGCTCAAGTTGCTCATGGGAACTACTTGTGAGCTCTCCGTGATGACGGCAACCAGGAGGGCCTGGGCTGCCTTTTCCTGGGGCCCCCTTGCACCAGGGTCCCTGATGGCATTATGTGTTTTCCTCTGGACTCAGAAATGAGGGGAGAGTCTCCTCTGGCTTCCCAGGCGTGTCTGCCCCTCTGAAGGTTTAGCTCTCCCTCCCACGGGATTTGGGCACAGAGAAAGGTTGACCGGTTCCCTTGAGGTCCGGTCGGTGTCTGGACTGTGGGGGGAATCTGCTGTTCAAGTGCCCCTATCTTCCAGTTTCCAGAGGCTGTATACAATTTCCTCTTGGGCCAGGGATGTGGGGGTGGGCAGTATCGGTGGTCTCTTCTGCTCTGCAGTCTCAGGCATGCCCACCTGTCCAGGCGGTGAGTTCTCTCTCCCAAGGGGTTTGGGAACAGTGAGCTGTGGGCCGGGATCACCAAGGTTGGGGCTCCAGCTAAAAACTGGAAGTGTCCAGTCCCAGAGGAATTTTGCCCCTGTGTGTCCTGAGTCTACCAGGCAGGTCGCTTGGAGCAGAAAAGTTGGTCTTACCTGTGGTCCCGAGGCTCAAGTTGCTCTTGGGGGGCTGCATTTGAGCTCTCCATGAGGGCGGCAACCAGGAGGGTCTGCGTTGCCTTTTCCCCTACACTCCAGATTTTATTCCCCTCCTGGGCCACCTCCCCCTGTTCCGCATCCCAAAACTTTCCCCCACACCCACAGTCTCCATTACATTGTCCCTACCCCACCCACCCCACCAGACCTCTAAATTCCCTGGGGCCTCCAGTCTCTTGAAGGTGAGGCATACCTTCTCTAACTGAACCCAGACCCCAGAGTCCTCTGCTGTATATGTGTTGGGGGCTTCATAACAGCTGTTGTATGCTGCCTGATTGGTGATTCAGCATCTAAGAGATCTCAGGGTTCCAGGTCAATTGAGAATACTGGTCCTCCTACAGAGTCACCTTCCTCCTCAGCTTCCTACAGCTTTTTCCTAATTCAACCAGAGGGATCAGCAGCTTCTGTTCATTGGTTGACTGCACATATCTGCATCTGACTCTTTCAGCTGCTTGTTGGGTCTTTCGGAGGGCAGTCACAATGGGTCCTTCTTTGTGAATGCCCCATAGCCTCAGTAATGGTGTCAGGTCTTGGAGCCTCCCCTTGAGCTGAATCCTACTTTGTGCCTTTCGCTGGACCTTCCTTTCCTCAGGTTCTTCTCCATTTCCAAACCTGCATTTCTTCCAGACAGGAAGAATTATGGGTCAGATCTTTGGCTGTGGTATAGCAAGCCTATCCCTCACTTCTCCCTCACCTTGTCCTTCTGCTGGAGATGGGCTCAACATGTTCCCTCTCCCCAGTATAGGTCATTTCATCTAGGGTCCCCTCCTTTGAGGCCTAAGAGACTCTCACCTCCCAATGCTCTGGTACACTCTAGAGGGTCTTCTTACCCTCCTTCCTACGGAGGTCATCTGTTTGTATTCTTTCTGCTGGCCCTCAGTCCTTTATTCCTACCCAATCCCAGATCATGTTCCCCTCTCTCTCCTTCCAGTCTCCTTTCCCTCCCAGGTCCCTCCTTCCTTCCCCCATCGTGGTTGCTTTCTTCTCTCTTCCAAGTGGGACTGAGGTCCTCACTTGGGACCTTTAGTTTGTTGAACTTTTTGAATTCTGCACTCTGTCTTGGGCATTCTGTACTTGGGAATTTTTTTGTTATTGTTTTGTTCTTTGGGGTTCTTGTTTTTTTTGTTTTGTTTTGTTTTTTGGCTACCATCCACTTATTAGTGAGAACGTACCATTCATGACCAATGTATTTTAATCTTCCTTTGATTTGTGACTTTCTTGTTCTGTAAAATTGTAACAACTTCACAATTTCATGAGATTGCTAAAACATTGGAACATGGAATCTTGGGTAACATAAATCTGTGCCTTTTGACTATGATGATGCAAAATAATTCCAGAGTAAAATATATTTTATTCCCTTTAAGATGAGAGCTGTGATTTTTTTTTGTCTACAGACCTAAGTCTAGAGAATTTAAAGAAGCTAAAGTAACCACAAGCTCAGGTCCGACTACTGTTTCTACTATCATTTCATACAATTCTCTGACTCATTCCATATGTTTCAGACACATGGTCTGCTTTCATACCTTGGAAGATGTTCCCACTTCTGTCAAGGTAGGCACAATTATGAATGTGTAAGAACATGCACACAAATAGATTTCTATACATACATAAATACATGCATGCATACATACATACATACATACATACATACATACATACATACATACTGTTGATTTACTTAATCTCTCTCATGTGGCCATGAGATAGTAATAACTTCAGTCTTCAGTTGTACTTAGGTACAAGGCTCATTATGAGAGGAGAATAGCATTTATATCACATAGAATTGTAACTTTTCTTAAATCACTACAAAACATTACACATAAGGGTATAGATATCACATACAGACTTGCTATAAAGTAAATGAAATGACTGTTTTGTATAGGTTATTTGAATTATCTCACTGGAAGCAATTGGTGCAATGAGATTATAATAGTCACAGTCTATCAGAACTGAATTTGCAGGTCTATTACAATAATAACCTTTACACATTTAGGGAAATAACAAACTTTTCTATTGGTTTTCTTAATTGTGAAAACAGAAATTCTTGAAAAGGTTTTTATGGGGTTTGTAAAAGAACTTCTATGAGAGTAAATTTCTTAGGTCCTGACATAACATCAAGAGCTACAATGCTATTTGTAGCCTAAAGCTAATACTATATTTTTATTATATTTTACAATAACTTAACTAGTTATAAAGAAGACAATGTAAATTACTTTTCCAAGAGAGAGAAGAGGTAAAGAAATCGGTTTAAGAGTCATTCATGGATAAAAAATATATATTGGGACTAAAAAAAGTAAGTAATTTTTGCAGTTTATGAACAATTTTCCTATGACTTTACTGATTCATGCATTGAAAACAATTTATTCTTGACATTTAAAAATCAGTAAATATATCAATAGTTTTCCCAAGCTTCTGTTCTATCATTTTTTATACTACAATGTGTATAAAATAGTATTGTGCTTCCACTGCTATAGTCTAATGAGCCATATAGATGCGAAGTCATGTTTAAGATCTATTGTTCAGTTGCTTCAAAAAAAAAGCAAAAGCTATAACTCATCACGGTAAACACATGAATCATAACTCTGAGAAGCTGCACTTCAAAGATCACAACTGAACATCAACTATGTTTTGTGTTAAAGAGCCACATGAAGAATTGTCTCTTCTGTTTGTCTGCATTAGGTCCTGTTCTATGTTTAGTATTGAGCATCAATATTGATAATAGGACCTTTGTTATTTATTATCATTTAATATGTTTAATATAAATATGCATATGTGTATGCATACACATATGAATATGTATATATATGCATAGACACACCTCTCTCTCTCTCTCTCTCTCTCTCTCTCGCTCTGTGTGCATGTGCGTGTGTGTGTGTATGTGTGCGTGTGTGTGTGTGTGTGTGCTTGTAAAACCATGATACAGAGCAACTTTCTTTTTCTACAGCCCACTTCATTTTGGGAACTTCTTTTTTAAGGATGGCTGTATGTTTTCTTTTCTTTTATAAAACATAACTGAAATTCAGACTCTGTCAAAACTGATCCATATAGTGAATTTTAACATTTATGTGGTAGAAAGATGAACATGTGCCAAAAATTAAAAAAAAAATAGATATTTCATGTCCATCTCATTATGTCTAGAGAAAGGCTGTATCCTCAGTGCTCAGTTGGGCATTTCACAGCTTTGCATAAAGCTTTGCTCCTTAAATCATTGCTATAAGCTCTTTCTTTTCCTTTCACCTATATGACAGTCTTAATATTTGTTTTTCACAAAACATTTAATTATTTATTTTTATTTGTCTATGTGCATGTGAGCTTACATGAGTTTATGCATACCAAGAATGTATGGGAACCTACACAGGCCAGAAAAGGTCATTGGATTCCTTAGCACTGGAGAGACAGTGAACTTCTATGTAGGTGCTTTGAAGTGAACCCACATCTTTTGCTAGAGCAGTTAACACTGTTGGCTGCTCAACTGTCATCCCAATCCCATATTTGTCCTTTTAAAAATATAATTTTAACATCCTCCCTCTTGCTCTTGTTCCTCCTTTCTCTTCCTCTACCTCTTAAAAATTATGTCCATTGTTCAAATTGCCTTTGAGTCTCCTGTACCTGATCTTTTGAGTGTAAAATAACAGTATTGGAAGTCGAGGCTGGGTCAGATGACAGAAAGTCACAAGATAATACCTGAATGCTGCTAATTGTAAAAGCATGTGAAGAAATGTTGCTTCCTTTATCACAGACGTCTCAGGAAGCAGGGTGATTCTCAGGCAAATCACATTCGCAGCTCAGTTGGGCATATGCAGTAGTTAGCCACAGCTCGCCAAGCACTCAGTCACTTTATCTGATTGCATTTCATTGTGTTTAGGTTGCAAGGGGGACACACTATTTGCAGAGGTGCTTGAATTAGCAACACATTCCAAAAATAATAAATCAGCCTCTCCTGTTCATTTGTTTTCAAAGTCAAATACTGTCTGCGAAATTTTTTGCCAAGCTGCTATTTTCTGTTAAAGATTAGACACAACACTCCAGGATTCTTCCCACTCTCATCCTGGGGGAGGTCTGAATGCTAATTTCAAAAACAAGCTTAGCTGTTTCAGGCGGTGTACTGTGAACTAAACATGTCATCTAGTTTCAAAGGCTTTGTTCTTTAATCTTTTTTAACAACCTTTAAGCTACAGATTTTTCACTTCTATTTGCCATCTGAACAAGATGCCTTTAATGAAACAATTTGGAGTCCCAGGAGCAATCTCACAGCTGCGGGACAGTGGAAGAAGTACCTGTCACATCAGCATCACTACCAAGAAAAACCATTGTCGTTCCTATTTTGCTTCATAATCTTGCGCTAGACCACAATGTGTCTTTGTAATTTCACAAGGTTCCTTTCAGGGTGAGGCATCCTACTTACTGTGCTTCAGATGGTACAAAAGTCAGAAGAAATTACAGTTTTTAAAATATCCTTTATGTTGTGTCCAATAATTCGGGGACACCCTCGGAGCTTTAAGTAAAGTAAAGTTAAATAGTTAACCTTGCAAAACTTGCAGCATCTAAATCTGAGTATGAAACTCTGAGAGTGTGAGGGCAGCTGTTCCATTTCTTAGAGCAGATGGGTCAGTTTGAGTGGGAAAGGTTATAGAATGAGGCAAACTGAAGTTGGTTTATCTTGCTAGTCTTTATATGAGGGAAGCAAAAATCTTTCTGAGCTTCAGTTTCCTGGTCTGCTATATGATGCTCTGAAGAAGTGGTCTTCAGGGAGCAGGTACATAGGCTATTAGACAGACACACAGACTATTATCAGACCCTAGAATGCTGCCTATTCACTGTGAATATTAATTTACTATGAAGTCTTCAGAAAGTCAGGATAAGTTATCAACATCTTGGAAATAAAGATAATAATTAAAACATTTGCATTTTCATTTGGCATAAAGGTTAAATTATTAAATAGTTTCTATGCTTCCTAAAAGAAGAAATGCTGTGTAGATATGATTTTCCTCTCTCTATTAGCTTGTATGTCACACATGCTATACTTGGGTTCTCTGGGAGTTTTTATGTTACCTAAATGCTGTATTAACTTATATTTTGTTTTATTATCTGAGACTAGAATACAATGTAAGAATTTAAGTTCATCATTTATTTTACACGCTGCTTTCTGAGAAGTCCACTTTATCTTACCTACAGCTGTTATTTCAACATATCAAATGCTATTAGTAGATTACAATGCCCTGCATGTTGACATACAAAATTTGCATGATACTAAAGAAGACCAGTAAGTACAGACGTACACAGAACCTCAACCACCATACTAGTCTAGAGACAAAATGCTATGTATGCTAAACCTCTACTTTTGTAAAAGTAACTTACCTCTTCTAGTATTCCTTTTGTCTGAGAGTGGACAAATCACACATAGTTACAGCAAGACGTACGATGACAGTGTAATGGAATGAAAGCAAGTCATGCAGGCTCTGCTTTGGCCCCAAACTTACAGGTTCTAGTTCTTTCTGCTGCGAAAGGAAAAGTAAAAGCAAGGTCTTTCCAAGCTGTCAAATTTAGTAAAGACCGACGCAAGCTGCCCAGAGTGAACTGTGAGGACCCATGCAAGCTGCCCAGAGTGAACGGTGAGGACCCACGCAAGCTGCCCAGAGTGAACCGCAAGCACCTATGCAGGCTGCCAAGAATGAGCTGTGAAGATCCATGCACACTGCAGAGAATACTGCATGCTGCAGAGAGTGAAATGTGGGAACCGATGAATGCTGCCAATAGTGAACCGTGAAGACCTACGCACGCTGCCAATAGTGAACTGTGAAGATCTACGCACGCTGCAGAGAATACTGCATGCTGCAGAGAATGAGCTGCGGGACTCACGCATGCTGCCCAGAGTGAACTGTGAAGACCTATGCATGCTTGCCAAGAGCCAAGAGTGAACTATGAGGCTGTTATGGATGACACAACTCTTCAGAACGTATCAAATAAACTACAGCACATGTGTCTTACTTAACTTTGCTGATGTCAGGCTTCCACAGACTTCCTCTTTCCACCCTATTCCAGTGTCCTATTTTCAGAATCAAACAGAGATGCTTTAGCACCTGTCCTTCATGACCCCTTCAACCTACAAGATTTGATTGCAGCTGCCCCCCCCCCCCGCCTCATGATATTTTCTTCTCCTTCTGTATGCCAAGTGCTTTTCTCTCTTTCTATTTATCGTTCAAGCCACTCAGGCCTTTGGCTGCACACCCACATTCTGGCAGGGGGTTCTTTGATATTTTGTGTCTGGATATCCCTATGCATGTCACACACTCTTTTGCCTATTTTTCTGACAGTCCCAAATTAATAGTGATGCTAAATTCATTAATCAAGTGCTATTTAAGACCTACCTATATTCAAAATTTCAGATAATACACAGAATCAATGTTAAACAAACCTACCATATGCCCTTACATCAGAATAAGTGCTCCTAATGAAAGAGGAAATTACAAATGTTTTGAGTTGAAAAATATTGAAAATAAGATATTTCAGAGATGCTATGTTATATCTAGCATGACATCTATAGGCAATGTGTGTCATTTTATTCATTGTCAAAAGAGAAATGTTGTTAATTTAAGCATTTGACTCAATCATTTACAAAGGGAAAAGCTATTAAAGTTAGTACCAGGAGAATTACAAGTTCAAGACTCCCCTTAAGAACTTAATAAGAATCTGGCCCCATCCTACCCACAAAAAAGCAGAGTATGTAGCACAGTGGTAGAACACTTGCCTAGTTTGTGCAGAGTCCTAGGGCTGATAGCTGGCATGGGGGGAAGGGGAAAGGAAAGGAGGAGATGCAGGAGGAGAAGGAAGAGGAGGGGGAGGAAGAAGAGGAAGAGGAAGAGGAGGAGGAGGAGGAAGAGGAGGAGGAGAGCTGTGGTGATAATAGCAGCAGCAGCAGTTGACCACAAAATAAGAGGAATAGATCTCTCCTGAGAGACACAGCCAGAATACAGCAAATACAGAGGCGAATGCCAGCAGCAAACCACTGAACTGAGAATAGGTCCCCTATTGAAGGAATCAGAGAAAGAACTGGAAGAGCTTGAAGGGGCTCGAGACCCCAAAAGTACAACAATGCCAAGCAATCAGAGCTTCCAGGGACTAAGCCACTACCTAAAGACTATACATGGACTGACCCTGGACGCTGACCCCATAGGTAGCAATGAATATCCTAGTAAGAGCACCAGTGGAAGGGGAAGCCCTGGGTCCTGCTAAGACTGAACCCCCAGTGAACTAGTCTATGGGGGAAGGGCGGAAATGGGGGGAGGGTTGGGAGGGGAACACCCATAAGGAAGGGGAGGGGGGAGGGGGATGTTTGCCCGGAAACCGGGAAAGGGAATAACACTCGAAATGTATATAAGAAATACTCAAGTTAATAAAAAAATAATAATAATAATAAAAAATAAGAGGAATAAAGCAGGACAACGGTAAAATAACAAACAGACATTATCAGTCTTATAAACATGCCCTAAATACAGACACCAAAAGGATAGTAAGTGGTTAAGACTATATTATAAATACTTTAATGGCAAAAAGTTTCAATTCTATGTAAAATAGAAAATTATAAAATCACTTCAAAGAAAAACAAGAACAAAAATGAAAATCTATTTAAAGAAACCAAAATCGTAGTTAAGACACCATTTCATACACTTTTATACACACATAAAGTGTGAAAATGCCAATGAGTCATTGCGTACATAAAATATCCCAATAAAGGCAAATAAAACAATTCATAAAATAATGGGCTAGAGAGATGGCTCAGTGATAAAGAGCACTGGCTGCTCTTCCAAAGGATCGGAGTTGGATTTCCAGTATTCGAATGGCAGCTCATAAACCTTAGTAAACCTCTCTGGCCTCTGAGGGTACAAGGCACACATGGGCTACAGACATACATGCAGAAAAAGTACTCAAACATAGATAAACAAAATAATAAAAAATAACTCAAAAAATATTGAGAGAAGCTATCTACCTACCTAATATTGACTACTATTTCAGAATAAAAGACAAAACTTACCATTGAATAGACATATAAAATTACTCATATAAGCAGCAAAGATTGATATTTTGATTAGAATAAAATGGAACTTCAGTATTGATTTACTTTGCCTTTTTTGGTGGCTAGTGAGCTTGAGCACTTCTTCATATGTTTGCTGGCCATTTGTGTTTCAATTTTTGTGAACTGTATGCTCACTACATTGGCACATTTATTGACTGAGTTGATTTTACTTAGTTGTTTTATTTCCTGTATATTCTAGATATTAATCTTCTGTCACGGATAGCAAATCTTTTCCTAAGTGAGCAAGAGATTTGAAAAGGCACTTCAGCGAAAGATGAGAGCCAGTTGATTAGTAAGTATTAATCAAGGCATGCAAATTTTTAAAACTGGATAAAGTAAGATTATAGCTCAAAGAGTAAGATAGAAAAAAATCACACATGGGAGCTGCAAAAGAGAAGGAGTCAGGACAGCAAAGTAGAAACTACTTAGAGGGGAGGAAAAAGAAGAAATTCAGGAATTAAAAAGTTGACAGGAAAAATAATTGAGTATCAGAAAAGCAACTCAATGAAAAGTAGGAAGGCATCTGAAGTTCAAGCATGGTGCCTGGAAGGGAATTAGGTAATATCTAGAATCAGACTCCCCTGGCACAAGATAAGGTAAAAGAAGCCAGGTAGCCCCAGTAGTAGTGTTAGACCATCAATATTCGCTCCCCCAAGATGAAATGCAAATATAAGCTGTATGTCTAGTGCAGTTATTTGCTCTGAAAGTGATTCTTCTTGAAATACAAGCTAGTTTTAGAGAAGTCACTACATGACATCACAAATCAGAACTATCTGATCAGAAACCATCTTGAAACGGGACCTATTCTGGGGCACTAAATTACACTGGAGAATCAAAGAACATGGACCAATCACAATTTAGAGTCCCTAGGGGAACAAGGAATAGCAGAGAATTGTTAGGAGGAGGCCACAAGCAACCAGCATAAAGAAAAGATTGGGAAGTTTAAGCAGTGGAGAGCTGAATAAGGCACCCAGTAGCCAGGGCACCTGGTCCCACCCTGCGAAGTTCCAGGGTTTGAATAGGTGGTTGCCACCCCATCAGAGTATGTACATCACATCGGACTCCGAATTTTCCATCTGTATATCATCCTTCATCCCCTTGCTACCCAAGTCAGGATTCCAGAACCAAGCTATGTGGTAACATGCCAAAAAAGTAAAAGGAAGAAAAACGAATTTTGAGGAACTGTGATTTAAAAGCAAGTAGTAGTAGTATTCATGTAAAACAAAATGAAACAAATAAACAAACAATGAACCAAGCAAACAGAATTCAACCCTAACTTGATAAAAAAATTATAGCAATCCATTCAGTATCAACAGAAGGGGAAAATCTACCAAGAAGACCCAAATGTCAATATAGATGTACCAAATGTCAGATTACCCAACTTCATAAAACAAAAATTCAGAAAATGAGAGAGAAATGCCCTAAAAATATCATACTGGGTAAGTTTGATACCCATCCCTCACAAATAGATATATCATGTTGACAAAAACATTCAAGAAAGAAACATAAAAGTTACCTTATAGTATGGATGTAAATGAATTTAAACATCAACAGAATATTCCATTCAAAATAATCAAAATTCAAATGCCTTTCCAAAGTAAATCAATTTTGATCCATAAAGGAGGTCCTTTTTTATACACATTTGCTATAATTTTAATTTTAGATTCTGCATATGAATGAAAACACATGGTATTTGCTTTTCTGAATCTGGATCATTATGTCTAACATAATGATTGCCAGTTGTATCCATTTTCATGACAATGTCGTTATTTCCTTTGCTTTGTGTATGCAGCAAATTCTATTCTGTGTATGCACCGCATGTTCTTCATTCATTCAACTGCTGAAGGGCATCAAGAACGCTTGCACTTCACAGCATTTTAAGTAGTGTAGCAATGAACAGGATGGGAGGCATGTTGATTTAGAGTCCAGGACTGATATAGCTAGTTTATGTAATACTTCTAGTTTAATATTGTATTATTCTTTTAGTGTATTTTCTAGAGTATGTATTAATATAAATTTTATGTATATGAGTATCTTCCTTTTACATGTTTCTGTGCACTATAGATAGACGATGCCCATGCAGGCTAGAAGAGGGTGTGAGATCAAGTGGAAGTGGAGTTAGAGACAGTTGTGAACTGCCTCATGAGTCCCGAGAATGAAACCTAGGCCTTCTACTAGAGCAGTGAGTACACTGAACCCCTGAGCTATCGCTCCAGCCCCTTTGTGAGTGTTTGAGTGTGGGTGGAATATATGTCGATGAATAATCATAGAGAGGGTAATGACTGTTGAATTCCTGAGATTGTCACACTTAGGTTTTACGGACCTGTTAGCAGTTCTTCTCCTTCCTCCCTTCTGTACTCCTCTGCATTTTCTTCCTTAGTGATTTAGCTCAGCAGATATTTCTCGTGCCTTTGATGAGATGACCAGGACAAATTACCAAAAGCATGGTTTCTCTGTGTCCTTCTGAGTACTACAAATGTTCTGAGTTTCAGGTCACCTAAAAGGCAAAATGAAAAGCTGAAATATCTAAACAAAAACTACTGAATCAAAAATGTAGTTCTTTCTTTCTCAGTTAACACTCAAGTGAAGATTAACTTCTCTCTGTCTTCTCTCTCTCTCTCACTCTCTCTCTCTCTCTTCTCTCTCTCTCTCTCTCTCTCTCTCTCTCTCTCTCTCTCTCTCTCTCTCTCTCACACACACACACACACACACACACAATTAAATGTTCATTTGGCCTGAATGGAACATTCTTTTTTTCTGTTATTTTATACTTAACCTTTGTTTTGGAACCAATTCAGAAAGATTCTCAATCTCCAATAATGAAATTTTTAATTTCCTAAAAAGCAATTAAGTAGTGATTATAACATGAAACATTTACTTAAAATCTATGAGGCTTGCTTCATTATTATGTCGAGCTTAATTAAAAGGAATAGGCCCTTAAATTAAGTCCAAAGTTAATTTCAGTAATATCTAGGAATTTTAGTGATTGAGTAGAGAATTTCAATTACTTCTATGAAATATTTATCTAGCTATTTAAGACTGTACTAAAATGTTTACATTCTTTCAAACAAAGGAAGAAAACAAGTGGGGAAAGAGTAATATAATCTGAAATTAAAATTTATCACAAATAATATGACAAACAATCATAGGATGAGAATGTGTTTAAGAAGCTAGAGAGCTAATCCAGCATTCAAGAGGTCCTGGGTTCAATCCTCACTATCGCATATATGAACTGTAGTGGCACATGTCTGAATAATCTAAAAGAAAGTAGAAAGACAAGAGAGAGAGACTGACGATAGAAATTACTACACATACATCACTTTTTGCAATGAATTAGGTAATCTCTTAGACAAAGACAGGAGGACCTTTAGAGTTCCCTGACCAGTGAGCCTATAGCCAAACCTAACTGATGAGCTGAGAGTTCAGTCAGAGAGCTTTAGGCAAAATATAAAAGGTGGAAGGCAATTAAGGAAGACACCTGGTTTTAACCTCTGGACTTGGCATACACAAATGTGTGCTCTACACAAACAGGTAACTAACCAGTGGTGTTGTAAAAATTCTATTGGTTAGATTGTTAGAACAATATCCAAGTGAATATAAATCTTATTTTGCTAAATTACCTTGTCATGATTTATTTCAGTTTTTAGTTTATACCCCAATCAATGATTCTTCATTCTCTGTCACTCTTAAACTTCAAATCTAACCTTCTATATAACTTGGTATTATTTTCCCATTAAAAAGTCTAATAATTTTGCAAACTTCATTGTTTCTGCATATATGTTGTATTCATCTGTAATACACAAGCACATCTCAACAAATAAGGAGGACTTTCATATATTTAAGTTCATAGCTCATTTGGTACAGTGTACTGTCTGTTCTACAGTGTAGCAAAAGACACAGTTCATCTCAAACTATTTAAATGCTATCAGTTGTAGCTCTTTACCTATTTCTTATTTTTGTTATAGGTTTAAGTATCTTGCAATGTTCTGCCTGCAAAGGTGGTAAAGAGTTGAAGGAAATTTTGGATAAAGAAATAGTGAATAAATTCTCCTACTTCTTGTACTGTTCTAGTGTTTTATCTCATCTATAAGAAGTAAATGCAGGGGAGGGATAAAAACAAAAGAAGTAAATGCAATGCAGAGATAGTTCTGCTCTTTTAAAAAATTATTTTTTACTTATTCACTTTACATCCTGCTCACTCTCCTTCTCCTAGTCACCACCTCCCACAAACCTTCCCCCATTTCCCTCTTCCCCTCTGAGAGGGTGGGGTCCGCCTGGGTATCCTCCCTCAGACCCTGGCACTTCAAGTCTCTGCAAGGCTATGTACTTCCTCTCCCACTGAGGCCAGACAAGGCAGCCCAGCTAGAAGAACATATCCCACATATAGGCAACAGCTTTTGGGAAGACTCCTCTTCAGCTATTTGGGACTCACATGAAGACCAAGCTGCACATCTGCTACATATGTGTAGGGAGACCTGGGTCAGCCTGTGTATGATCTTTGGTTGGTGGTTCAAATTCTGAGAGCCCCAAGGGTTCAGGCTATAACTGGAGATGCATCCCGTGGGCAAACATCAATCTCTGACACTATGATTGATACTCGGTTGTGCTTGCAGACAAAAAGCATGTTGTCTTCTGAGAGGCCACACGCAGCAGCTGACTGAGACAGATACAAACACTCACAAACAATTGATGGAGACCGTACTGGAAGGATAGGAGGAAGGATTCCTGACCAAAGGGGATAGAAACCCCACAGGAACACCAACACAGACAATTCTACTCTGAAAGAAACAGTTGTTGAGAGCAATGGGCAGAGTTATTTGAAACACGTGACTGTTCGATGAAAGATTTTCTAACCCTTAAACTTAAAGAGGCAGTGCTGACAAATACTGGTGGGAGGATAATATTACCCTTCTATTTGTGTGATAAGATCTGTAGAGAATTTCTAAAGCAAATCTTCTCTTTGAAGCACAGGAAATTTGATCTTGTTTGCTCCATAAATTGCCAAGTTGTCGCATCTAACTCAAACAAACAAACAGACAAACAAAAATTACAACATCCTCTAGATACAGAATATCTCAACCACCTCTGTCTGGCGCTTTGAATCACCTGTGTGTGGCCAGTTCATCTCACGTGAAACAGCTGAATTCTACGTTTCAGCATTTATTTCTCCAGAGGGTGGATTTAACTCCATTTTCATCTCTCTCTTTTTAAATATGAGTTTTCACGGTGGCATATTTGCTCTCATTTCCCTTACTATTGTCCAGTGCGTTGAGCTACCAGAACTTACCTGGAATGGGAGGAAACTGAAGTTCCCACGCATTGGATCAAAATGGTGACTCTCAAGGGTAGTTCTGCATGTGCCATCCATTCACCTTGCATTTGATACTCATATGGCAATATGCAACACAAACGTTCATCACACACACGCGAAAACACGCATGCACACACACACACACACACACGTGCGCTCACACACACATACTCTCTAGGCATGTGATGTTCAATATTGATTTCTTTAATTTGACAGGATGTTCACCTTGGAGTCAAACTTCTGAGCACAACTCTGTGGAATTACCTACAATTCCCTTATATATGGACAGTATCTTACAATGGCCTGGGGTCTAGGACTGCATACAAAGGGAATTGTTAGCTAAGCACCAGCAATTATCACTCTGCTTCACAACTGTGAATGCAATGTGACCAGCTGCTTCCAGGTCCTCTTGCCACATCTTCCCTCTCAGACATTTTGTCATGGCAATGAGCCAAGTAGCTCATAAAGTGTCTAAAATTTTCCATCTATAAAATAAAAATGTTAAACATGCCTCAGAGGATGGTAATTAGGACAATTTTAAAAAATCTTGTATAAATTCATCAGCAAGTTATTGGCTTAAGGTCTCCAAATGACACCTATTACAATTTTTAAAAGGACAAAATTAATAAGCCTGGGTGTAACTTAATAACAATTACCACAGAGTGTGTTTGTCAAACAATTGTACCTCCATGCAGAATTTCCTGTGTTGAATTTTCATCTTCATTAAACCCATAGGCCATTCTGAGGGGCATGCACTGTGTCAGGGATATAATTTTTTGTAATGTGCATTACCTTTAAAAATCCTCTCATAGAAAAATCACATTCAATAATAATTTAGCACAAACTTACATCACGCTTAGAATGTGCTCACCCAGCAAACTGAGAAGCTTAAAGAACTGGGGACTTCGCATAGCATATGGCATCCAATTACCAGATTTTTGAATGGGAATTTTTCACATAAAAAATTTTATAACTTGAGGTGATGGTATATGATGCAGGTACTGCAAAATGATCACTATGGAGAAACTAGTTAACAAATCCATCACTGAAGACAGCTACATTTCTCTCATCTTCATGTGTAGGAAAGAACTGAGGGCATAAGATTAAATTTAGCAGTCTTAAACATGCAGTACAATGCCATTAGCTTACTTTTAAGGCTCTATACTGTATCTCCAGAAAGTAGTATATATAAATTGATATATAACTATTATATATATATATATATATATATATATACCAAAAATAGAAAAGATGAGCAGATGAGCACAGGTGGGTGTGAGGAAAAGGGGAAGTTTATAAATTAGCTAGCTAGTGGGAATGTAAATAGGATGTCGATTATTGAAAACTCTTTGCCAAAGGAGTGAAAATTGACATGCTATATAATCTAACAATAATACTTCTAGGTTTGAATCCAAAGTACATAAATTGTTGACCTGAAGAGATAATTACACCCCATCGTCAACATACTATGTTGACAATATTCAGGATATGCAAATAAACTAAATGTCTAACAAGAAAATGGATCATAATATGATGTATGTGTGCGTGTGTGTGTGTGTATGTGTGTGTGTGTATGTGTGTGTGGTATGCATGTGTACACATGCATGCATGACACATGGGTTTGCTTAATACATATGGGTATATAGGTGTGTCTTAGAATACTCCTCAGGAATTAGAATGAAATCCTAGCATCTGCAAAACTTTGAGTGAATCATATGCTAAGGGAAAGCAGCCCAATATAGACAGACAAATAATGCATGATCTCATCTAAAGAATCTAAAACAGTCAAACTTATAGTTTCAGTAATAGAGTGATGTTTTCCAGGGTAGAGAACAAAAATGATAGGATATTGATCAACGGGGATGAAATTTTCAAAGATATCACATTTTCAGTATATTGTATTTTTAGAGCAAAATGAAATATTTAAAATAGATTTAATAGTATACAAGTACTTATAGTAATGTTAGATTACTCACAACTGAGCAAATCTATTTAATGATGAATTATTGGCCATCTGCACAGGTTGGCTAGAAGCCTTCCCTCCAAAGGCTGCCATCACACCATTTTCTTGGAAGATTTTAATTTTAGCCTAAAGAATCAATAAACTCTTCTACTGGTCACTCAATTGCAATCTGTCCCCTTATACTTTCATTTATTCCATTTTTATGGATTTGATTAAGAACTTCAAAAACCTTTCTTGTCCCTTCATGTGAGGTCATAAACACACTCATTCTCAGAATACAGTACAGCATACCTCCTAGGGCCATGCAGAAAATGGAAACCTCATTTAGGACTGCTGGAATGACTAGCATGTCAGCCATTTTTAAAGCATGAATGGCTGTGGATTATCTGCTAATGGAGTATATGTCATCTACCCATTGTGTATCCTCTCTCATGATACCCTGAATGGTTGGCAGTGAGAAGACTGTGCACCGAGAGATAGAAGTCCTGCAATATCTCTGAGTCGTTCATGGCCAGCCGAAGTCATTCAGGGTGATTACACACAACTGCTTTTGAAAGAAAAAAGTAGATTACTTTTCATACAATATACTCCTATCCATGTTTTACTCCTGTCTATTCCTAGTTGCTTCCAATCTTTCCTCCAATGTGGATCCAAACCTTTCTGTCTCTCCATGTTAAACCATCAGCCATTTAAGGACTAAGAATCAAATGATATAAATAAAAAAAGAAGCATAATGGAATATGGCAAAACAACCAAACAAGATAAATAACCAAGGAAAAGGCAACACACACACACACACACACACACACACACACACACACACACACACGCCTCCCTAAAAAGGCCCTAAAACCACAAAGAACCTGTAATTCTTTTAAGCTGCTCTGACTTAACTAATGTTTTGAGACAAAGAACTTCCAAAGATACCATTGAGTTTGTTTCGTGTCAGCCATTAGCTTCTGCACATGGAGCCTACACTTGAGAGTAGTTTATTTTTCCAGTAAGACTCACTTGAAGAAGTTAATATTTCATGTGCAAGTATCTACAATTGATGATAGCTTCTGGGATGGGACGTGTGTCCACTTCTTTCAGCTCTAATACCCCAATCTGGTACAGAATGGCTCAGGCCCTGTGCCCTCTGCCTCAGTTCTGTGAGGTCATATGTGTATCAGCCCTATTCTACCAAGACACAATGGTTCCTTAGTGCCCCTGCCTCATCTTCTCTGGCTTTTACACTTTCTGCCTCCTCTTCAGCAGAGCTCTGAGACCTGAGAGGAAGGGTTTGCTAGTAATATCCCTTTTAGGACTGAGTGTACTCATTCTCGTCATATTGTCTGACTATGGGTCTCTGTTCCCATGTGCTTCAGGAAGAAGCTTCTCTGATGGTGGCTGAGCAAAGCACAGATCTATGAATATAGCAGACTATTTTTAAAAGTCATTTTATTGCTGCATTCCTTTAGTAGAACAGTAGAATTTTATTTTCCCAAGTCCTTTGTCTATCTAGTCTCAGGTTCTTAGCCATCCAAGCACCATGGTGTATGGTTTCATCTCACAGGATAAGCCTCTACTCAAATCAGATATTGCTTGGTTACCCCCATAAACTTGGTACCGCTATTGCACCAGTGTATCTCGCAGGCAAAACACCATTAAAGATCAAAGGGTTTGTAGCTGGGATGGTGTTTCTTTCTGCTAGGGTAGTATGCCGAACATCTTCCAGTACCAAAAATACTGGCCTGTAGGGATAATGGCTCTAAGTAGGTACCAGATTGACTCCCCTGTGTTCAACGACACATGTAGGTATTGTCTTCAGCAATAGGGCTTTACTATATTTTCTGGAAATAAAACCAATACAGTAATTTTTTTCATTTAAAAAGGTGTCACAGAATGTTGTTTTATATTTTGAAGTTTGCCTAACATGATTAAGATTGCCTCAAAGCTTTTAGGAAGTGTAGGGGGACAGACCAAAGCAGTAGTTTGATTAGGTATCCAAACAAGAAGCATTAATTTGCCTGTGTTGACACAGTGTTGTTTTAAATATCCAATACAGGCAAGCATTCGGTACAATAACCTAGAATAATTATGGTGTCAGAACTCTCTTTTGCATTTATTGTATCTCCTCTCTCATATCATAGTGAAGTAGCTAACATCTATAGTTAATTAACTAGGGTAATTATCTACAGGACTCTGAATTCAATTAGAAACAAAAATATCAAAAATAAAATCTGCTTCCTCTTTTGAAATGTGTAAGCACCCATTACGATGTTGGGTGATTTGACTTTTTTGTCATTGTGTTCTAAAGTCATAAAAACAAGAAAGGAGGCTTTGCAAAAGTGATTACTTGTACCGACAGTAACATCCACTGCTCTTTACCTTTTGGGTGTTTTTTGTTTTGTTTTGTCGTGTTTTAACTGATAGGCACTTTTAATAAACAGTATTAAAAGAGAGATGGAAGCAAAGACTAGACTAGAAGAGGAAGAGTGATCAGAATCCAACCTCTCCTTTCTTATCTCTTGAACAAGCCAGAGGACAGGCACAGGTGAAGCAATGATTGTGGTAGCACCAAATATCAACTACATCATCCAGCATCTATCTCCCCATCATCTCAAGGACCATTGCCAAATGTGACTGTGGAACTCGGAATGAGAAACTTGACCACATTGTCTCATCTCTTTGAACACTTGGCCCTCAGTTGGTAGCATTGTATGGGGAGATTTAGGAGAGGGAGCCTTGCTAGAGGAAGTACGTCACTGGGGATGGCCTCTGGGACTATATAGCTTTACCATACTTTCAGTTATTTTTTGCTTCGTATTCACTGCAAAAGACATGATTATTCAAATTCCTGTTTCTGCCACCATGCTTTCTGCTAGCTGCTGTGCCTCCCTCTCATACCGAATGCTCAAGAATCATAA
Source organism: Rattus norvegicus (assembly GCF_021556685.1). Classification (NCBI taxonomy): domain Eukaryota; kingdom Metazoa; phylum Chordata; class Mammalia; order Rodentia; family Muridae; genus Rattus; species Rattus norvegicus. The sequence continues at coordinate 47,583,019 of NC_141551.1, forward strand.
CCAGCAATGAAGTCTTCCTTCTGTAAGTTGCTTTGGTAGTTTTCTGTTTTACCACGACAGAAAACTAACCAATACAGTGGGGTTCTCTAACTCTCCATTGTTGGCTCATGAAATTTGAGTCACATAATAAGGAAGACTTGGGCTTCCAGTCTGAACTAGCCAATTATTATCAATGTTTGCAATTTGTTGTGGATTGTACAAAAGAAAAAAAGCATCTACAGGGATATTTAAGTCCATAAGAAAAAGCAAGAAAGGGGTTGGGGTTGTGCTCAGTGATAGAGCACAAGCACAAGGTCTTGGGTTCAGTCCTTAGCTCCAAAAAAAAAAAAGAGGAGGAGGAGGAAGAGGAAGCAGGAAAGATGTAGACTGTGGACAGGATGCCAGTATCCATCTGTGGACAGACAAAGGCATGAAAACAGACAGGAGGAATCTAAGAGAAATGTAACAGTACTAAACTCAGAGCTCATCTTCTCCGATTGGCAATGATAAACCAAGCAGCAGTTTACTGAACTAGCAAAAAATTAGCAAAATGAAAACACATTTGAACCTTACTGCAATTAACACATGATTTTCAAGAAGGATCTTTTATAGATTCTTATTTCATTTCATTTGATGATAAATATTTACTAACAAAGGGGATAGGCTGTAGTTCAATGGTATATGTTCCTAGGATTTGAAAAAATGGATGAGAGAAGGAGTGAACTTCCTTTGTCATGGAGGCAATGTTTGCTCATCTAATTATGTTAGGGAATAAATATTACTTTCCCTGCCACCTTCAATGTGTTTTTTAAAAGATGCATATGAGCATTCTGCAATGGGTGGAGAACAGATGGTTCTTGAGAATGATGTAGGGCTAAGAGTAGGAAGTAGGATGCCACAGGTCCTGTCACACATACCTTACACTGAATCAATATCTCAGAATTCTTATTTTGTAAATGTGAAGAATCAACTTTATGAGGACGGTGAGCTTTAAAAACAGAATCTATTTTACCTTCATGGGAAGTAACTTATGAGAAAGTAAGCAAGCAGTTTCTGCATAACAGGAACAGGACCCAGAGATGGTTAGTCCACATAAAGGTTTTAAGGTAGGGTCATCATTTTATTCTGTCCACACTAAAGTATGCTTGTCTTTCTAACACAGTCCCTGTATTGAGGGTTCTGGTACACAAGTTATGCTGTTCAGAACACCTCCATCATTCCTGGCCAAAGACAAAAATCAGACATCCTTGTGTTTACAGGTCTTGTCTTTGTCTGCATGACTAGTTCCTATCTTCTATTGTCTAAGTTATGCAACATTGCTTCTATATAAAAAATGACTCCACTGTCAACTACATTCGTCATAATTATAACAATGTTCAGATTTGGGATTTAAGCCTAAGTGGACTGGTGGTTATCTTCCTGAGGCTAATGTTAAATAAAATCTTGTGTGAGTTTACTTGGTATCATGGCTAAATAAAAAAGATCAGAGACAATGTTCAAAGTTTAAGGAAGAGTAAATGTTGAACTTTCATCATGGGATTTCAGATTATATATCTAAGCAAAGGTTCTGTTTTCTTGCTCTTATAAATGCCAATAAAATTCAATATTTGGACAGGATGGGCAACCTCATAGACTTCCTTTTTAGTTATTATTCCTATAGTACCCAAAACCACACAAGTTCATAATCAAAGAAATAAAACATTAAATGTCCAGTGGAGTATAAATACAAAAACCAATGGTTTCATTTTCAATGATCTCATATAAACAAAAGGAATGATTTTCATTATGTGATTTGTTACGTGATGTTTATCTAAGTCAGAAAGTTATGAGGTGTGTTTCTTTGTAGCATAATAGTATCTGATTAGAGAAAATTACTTGGTTGATTTTTTTCAGTGAAAGGACAAAGGAAGCTGATTATCATCTCTTTAGATTAGTAAATTAAAACAGCTAAATGCTATAGAAACTAAGGTAATGTCTTGAGTGAGTTAACGGCTAAGAAAATCAATATGCTATAACTTTCTGAGTGGTGGCAAGGTGTAATTTAAATCTACAGAAGAACCAAGTCACTTTGCATAGAATTTCTCTCAGAACAAGAATGCTCCTGAAATATTCATTTCACACTTTCCCATCTCATTATTTAATACTTGTAAACCAATATAACGGTACTTCATCTAATTGCGGTACATTTTTTTCTTACACTATATTGTCACAGAAATGAGCTCTCTGGAATGTTGCCTAGAAAGTTTGTGGTAACAAACAAAACAATAAAAATGTCTTTGCAGTAAGTTCTGAAGTGGATATAGATTAATTTTTAGGGGGAAATGCAAATAAATACCATTGTAACTGGACAAAATGATTATATCTGATGAATAGCACTACAGTAATATTTATATGAATTAAATTCATCATAATAATCCAGGGAAATAAGTGTTGACCTATAGTGAGCCTGTAAGAAATAAATCTATGAAAATGCTTTATATGTTAATTATGATTTTGTAATGTAAGTATAAAATTCTGAGGAATTTGCATTTTGCACAACCTCTTAATGAATTATAGTCTGTTTGCTTCATAAGAAACTTGCATGAGCTTAAGTGTGCCCTCAAATGCTGTATACTCATGCAGTGCTGCTACCCTCAAATACCCAAGGTATTTTTATTTATTTCAGCAGCAATGATTGAGTCAGGAAGAGAAAGGATAATATGGAAACAGAAATGTCTGTTGTCTGACTGAAACAGATCATCTTCCTTAATTTTTATACACTTCTCACTGTCTCAAATACTCTAGGACATGACATCTATCTTTTCCGGCTATGATTGTATTCATTCCTAAAATAGAGTAGAAACCCTATATTTGTGTGTTATTCATTGATATCTGAATAGACTACAACCCTTAGGGTAGTATATAAAACAGATAAAATGGTTATGGAAAGCAAGACAACATATACTGTGTTCTTTTTTTTTTTTTTTTTTTTTTTTTTTTTTTTGGAGCTGGGGACCGAACCCAGGGCCTTGCGCTTCCTAGGCAAGCGCTCTACCACTGAGCTAAATCCCCAACCCCCATATACTGTGTTCTTAAACTCTGTCTGATAACATTCTTAACTTTGGGGTTGGTGGAGGCTGTTAAATTAATCCATCCTAAAAGGTCACAATTGTCAGACAGAAAGGCAAACAAAAAATAACTTAAAAAGTGGGACAAAGATATTCCAAGATAAATTGTAATTGTGCTTCAAATATGCAATGTAGTATCCCCCTCCAAACCCACTGAAATTCAATCAGCCAGCTTCCGTAGAAGGTTCAGTGCAACTTCTTTTTAGTGCAGGTTATTTTCCATATATGATTATTCTTTTTAAAATAATGCATTCATTTCTGCAGTTCTCATTCCAGAGGGGGAGAGAGAGAGAGAGAGAGAGAGAGAGAGAGAGAGAGAGAGAGAGAGAGAAAGAGAGATCTTAATTATGTGTATGTCTGTGTGTGTGGGTAAGAGCACATGGGTGCAGGTGCCCCAAGGCTAGAGGTATCATTTTCCCTGGAGCTGGAGTTAATAGACTGTTGGTAGCTGCCTGATGTGCTTGCAGGTAACTGAACTCTGATCCTCTATAACAACAAAAAAATAAAAATAAAAATCAGTATAAACTGTTAGCCATTGAGACACTTCTCCAATGGGGCTGAATGGATAAGTCTTTTAAAAGTATACTGAAAATATGATAACAATGAAAAGAACGACTATTCTGACCACCTCTAATAGGACTCAGGATTATTGCAATATCACTTGAACTCAATTCTGCTGAAAGAAATGGCAGGACGGTTTTTTAATGGCTCTGAAAGGTTCTGGCAGTAAAGTACGGAAAGACACGGAGGTGGACACTTGTCACTGTGATGAAGCTGTGTGAGCTAATTGGCACCTAGTTTCCCACAGAGACTAAAAGACAGGGGCTTTCTATCATTCTTGATGATTCCATTTAAAAAGGAAGACCCATGAGTTCTAAAACAGAGCATTCTACAGTTGTAAATTCTGGCAAGAAGCTAGGAGAAGAGATAGATCTCAGAGAGCCAGAAAAAAAGAATTTACAGTTTAAATTCTTCTTAGGTAAAACTTCTGTGGACAGGAAAACTAGAGGCCTATGTTCAAGAAGCTTGTATAAGTTTACTGGAGCTGAAGACAATATTGTATTTGTCTTGGTCAAATTATTTTACAAGACTTTTGATTTAGAACTGTAATGTGAACCCATACACACAGAAGGGAAAGGGAAAAGGAGGGAAGGAGGGAGGGAGGGAGGGAGGGAGGGAGGGAGGGAGGGAGGGAGGGAAGAGAGAGAGACATAGAAAAGTAGAGACATGAGAGAGACAGAGAGAAGGGGGAGGGAGTTTTTTCAAAAGGAAGATCAATTTATTCTGGAGTCAGATATGAATCAGCATGGCCCAGGAATACAGATTTAGGTTGCCCCATCTATCATGTTCCGCTGAGGGAACAGGATCATGGAGTTTTTATAGTAATGAAACCTGGGGGTAGCAGGGTGTCTTTGTGTGTGACGTAGGCTCTCTTGCCTCAGGTTGACATCACTGGGGGTGGTGGAGCTCTAGGGTCCTGTACAGTCATTATACACTACTCCCTACCTGACAATGGCACCCATTTCCTCTGTCTTGTGACCTTGAAAAAGGGATTTTATAGACAACAGAGGGGTCAGCCAAGAAAGTGTATTGACAGAAGAAAGGACCATGTGATGACACATGAAGCAAACTTAGCTCCAGGTTACCATGCAAGGTTTGCTACCAAACGACCTGTCTAGTGGTTAACAAGGCACTGAGACAGACGGTGGAGTGAGCTGCTCAGTTCAGTTGTCCCCTCCCCGTGAGGTATTCTTGTCTCACTTCAGGCTAAGTGTCTGGAAGCGGAGTTTCATGAGTACATTCAGAAGCTAATGAAGCATCTAGTCACAAGCAGTTTCCAGACCACTCATTAAGTAAAGATATAAAATAAGAAAGAGGATAAGAAGTCTAGATGGAGTCATTGCCCCTAAATACTTTGGGCATTTCTAGTCTCCATCCAGGACAGAGCTACAAACAAAACCAAGGATATTTCTGACAACTGGCCAGGTCAGAGCTGGTTGTCCTAATCAAGAGGCAGGGTTGTTTTGAGATCCATGCCCTGAAATGATCTAGTCAGTTTCTTTATTGTGTTCTCAATAGGGACAGAGCAAAGAAAACTATAAGTCCAGAAACTGTGTGCACTGGTGGAAACATCAGACAGGTAGATCACAGCATGACACAGGACTGTCTAATTAATATAGGTTTCAGATATTATCAGGTTTTCTGTTGATATAAGGTACATGTCTGCATTCTAAATGATTTTACCTAATAGCCAGAAGAATGTTAGGCCACATGTATGGGTGGGTAATAACTATTTAATGGCTAAAATAGCCCAAAATAGTTTTTCTCTAGATCTGAAGCATTTCACCCTGACCAGGATCACTAGAGTTCTAATGAGTCAATATGCTTTACAGAATATTTAATGTGGACTTGGCCTTTCTGTGGGACTTTAGTTAACAGTAAAGGAAGAGCTGTGAAATAACTGCAGTGGAGAGTAACCCACACATTTGTTGTATGAAAGAAGGAGAAAAAACATGGTGTGTGGTTAAAAGTATCAGCAAGTCTCACAAGTGTGTAACACAAGTGTGACCTCACACAACATATAGCCTGTAGATTATAATCGAACCTATTGTTCATTGGGCTGTTTAAGATGGCGTAATCCTAACTGGCTTGGAAAATTGAATTTTATGTCAAGGAAGGCTACATCTATGTTTTACCCCATTTATTTACCTATTTATTTATTTGTTGTGTGTGGGTGCAGGGAGTGAACCTCGAAGATCAGAGGACACCTAGTGTGAGTCAATGTCTCCTTCTACTACTAGAGTCCCACAGATCAAACATGAGTCTTGGCATTTGTCAGCAGGTTCCTTTAACTACTGAGAAATCTAGCTGGTCCCTGGTCACCATTTGTATTTAATTCTAACAGGACCAAAGGAGTGTTATTCCTTCTCCTGCCTGAATAATCATCAGTGCTAACAGTAGCATTATAACCCTTGGTTTGCTCTCTTTTGGTTCTGTTCAAACTTACTTTGCTAAGAAATAAGCAAACATAAACATAACGACTTCATTCATTGAGAATTAATTCAGGTTAGCTTTCTGTTGGCTTTGTTGTTTTATGAAGTGTTACTGATATTTAATACACCAGTTTTATATAAAACACATTCTCCCTGAGAAACACTTGAAATTTGTAAGTACAAATCAGAAATACTTATCATTTGTTATATACAGAAATTATTAAGTCACAACAATGATATTGATTATAACAGTAATCACAGTATCAAATGATTAGAGAGTAGTTTGGATTAAAAGGAATACCTACCTCTTCACATACTGCTGCTCACAATGATTTGACTGATAGCTTTCTAATTTAGTAGAGAAAGTGCCTGTGCTGAACAAAGTTCATGATAATTGGTAATTGAATCTAGTAAAACATCAAAACCTGAAGGAAAATAAAAAAAGTTGAAGTAAAAGGTCTACTACAGGATATTTATAATGGAAAACATATTTATGCTCCCAAAGGCTCAGAAACAGGAAAGAGAATATTAAAGAGAGACAGAGAAAAAGAAAACACTGAGTGGACCAAAAAGAAAGCCAGCATCATGGATACAGGAGTATTGGGGCATCTGATGGTCTGTGGGAACTGAATAGAGAAATCCCTTCCTGTTTGCATCACTAAAATGCTTCAGGTTCCATGAAAAATTAAAATAGAATATGAGTCAAGCAAGGGAGGCAGAAACAGAATTTATTGTCTCTCTATTAGATGTGAGTAGGGTAATTAAGAAAATCCTCACTGAGAGTTAGTATCTGTAACATTGCTTGCAGGAGTGTCATTTAAATCCTTACTGTCAACATTATTTAAAAACCTTAAAATACATTTGGACTAAGCATGGGGACCACAGTGGGGAAGTTAGGGCAAGGACTGAAGGAGCTGAAGGTGTTTGCAACCTCATAGGAAGAACAGCAATACCAACCAACCAGACCTCCAAAGGTCCCAGGGATTAACCCAACAACGAAAGAGTACACAGAGGGTACCCATGCTCCAGCTGGATGTGGATTGCCTTATCTGGCATTACTGGGAAAGTAGCCCCTTGGTCCTGTGTAGTCTTGATGACCCAGCATAGGGGGATTCTAGGCCACTGAGGCAAGAGTGGGTGGGTGGGTGGGTGGGAGAGCACCATCATAAAGGCAGGGAGAGGGAGGAGAGGATAGGGAACTTGTGGAGGGGAGACTGGAAAGGAGGATAACATTTGAAATGTAAATTGATAAAATAATCAATTAAAATGTTAAAATAGTTGGCCAATATAAACTAAATTTGTAACCCTGAGTTAGTACCCTGATATTCAACCCTCTTGTTCCAGGTCTCACAGAAGCAGCACATGGAACTCCCCTGAAAACTTGCACAGTGTTAAAGGAGGAGCCAAAAGCCTGGAGAGAAGTTAAGTGAAATTTCTGTAAAATAATGAGACCCAGAGTTCAGACTTCATTAGCTGTGTAACAAGCCTTGAGTCCTACAAATGCCTATGATTTCAGCTCTGAGAGATCTGGTATTCTCTTCTGTTTGCTGAGCATGCACCATCACACACACACACACACACACACACACACACACACACACACACACACATACACACACATGCATGTACACCTGATTGCACACAAACACATACACACGAGATACACAAACACATACACAACAAATTAATTAATTTTAAAAAAGCAGAAGGGTTTGACAGTAAAACAGACAATAGCATAGACATTGAATCCTTCCACTGTAATTATCAAATAATGTCTATAAAATCCAGCGGGATTAATGTTTTTAAAGTTATAAATTGAGAAAGCTAACAAAATAAGCAGCCAAGAAGTCATCAAAATTAGTCAAAATGTACTTTTGGAACCTAAAAAATATTTTCTAATACACACAGACCCAAAACTTTAGAAAACAAAACTTATAGATAGTATGTAAATCTAACAATAAATCAATAATCCCTGACAGCATAAATTAGCTACTTCTGATACCTTTGAAGACTATCTATCTACTCAAAATATTTCTGAACTGTTAAGCCTTAACTACTCTCAGCCATTTCTAATTGAAATATCCTGAAAACACCCTTTTTAACTCAGAACCATGAGTTTCCTATCTGGCTTTTAACTCACATTGCTTAACCATCTAAGAACAGTTTCTAATAGCAGTTATGAAAGGACTGTGTCTAAGCTTTGTATTCTTAAATGTGTTGCATAGGCACAATCCTTATCTAAGAGTAACAATATCAATCACAATTTTTGTATCAATATAAGAAATTCATCCCAATGAAACCTTAAATTTGAATCAAAATAAATTCTGTACCAACGTAAGAAATTATAACTTGAACTTTGCATCAATTATAAAGATTTCTACTGATGTAAAAATTAAAAGAAAATACCTCAGAGGGAATAATCAGAAAGGCTCTTTACAGAGCAGGGGGCAGCCAGCAGGGGGGAGAAAGAGTAAAGCACAGAGGATATGGAGGGTTCTAACTACATCTAACTGGAGTTTCAGGACAGAGGGGAGGAGACAAAGGGTGCCCAAAATGTAGCTACAATAAAGAAATGATATAAATCTCCAGATACCACAGTAAATCCCATTCAGGGTGAAGAAAATAAAACAAGACGATCTTCAAATGGTTAAAAGAAAATGAACATGTAATTACATACATTGTGAACCAATTTAAATTGAATAAGCATTTCAAGAATCTGACCAATGACTGAACAACAGCTAAAGCTCATATTGAGAGGGAGAGAGCTATGCCAGAAAGATGCTGGACAAGCAGTTCGTGATATGAATAGAAACTTGCAAATGTCACTGTTAATCTAAACACATGTAGCTGCATAAAATAAAAATAAAGCTTCTATTCTCAGAGAGACTGGATATCCCAACTGATATTCAGAACTGAAAACTGTTGAAACTGTCAGGGAAAAAGCATATCTCACAGACTTTGAATATCTCAGTTGGCTGTGAGGCAACCAAATGTGGGCAAAAGGAAAATGTCGATTATGGAGTAGTTTTCAGTACTAGCATTGTTTGTTGTTGTTTGTTTGATTGATTGACTGATTAAAGATTTCATTGTAAGGCAAAAAAATGGACTTTGCAACAGAAAGCATATAATCTGGATATCTGAAATATATATATATTTTTTTTTCTGAAAAAGAGAGTGCCTAGTCAGTCCAGCTCACAAAATTTGCCATAAATTTAGTAATATCTTTTATGGCCTCACATGGTCTAAAGGTAGGGAGAAAGGTCCAGGCCCCACCCAGGCTATAGAGTCTATTACGAGAATTCTTAATATGAGATGATGACCCTCACCTAAGGGAATCTTCAAAACACATATATACTAAATGTTTTGCCAGGAAAGGACTGCCTTGAGAACCATCACTGACTCAAGAGAAGGAGGAGAGACCCTTTTTAAGACTCTGTGTTGGTTTTCAGGGTAATTTACACTCTGAATCCACATCACCCAAGAGATTTGAACTGTGCCCAGTGTATAATCAGTGTAAATTGGCTCTGGAAAGAACTGTTTCTTAATGCCTACCAGAAGCTATGTAAATCTGCACTAAAGAAGTGTGCCTTCCGATTTTCAATGTGCACCAGGGAGTTGCTGCTAGTAAACTTCCAAGAAAAATGACTGCAGGTTTTTACTAAAGTATAAAACACTGGGGCTTAATGAACAAGATAGCACCCTCAGACAAACAGAGACAAAATACTAGACTCTTCATACAGAACACAAATAAGTATACTTGATATGTTTAAATAAACGAATGTCTGGGAAATATATAGGGCAATGACCTATAACAGTGACCTGGGGTAGATCTCTCCTAAGAATGCTGTCTGCTTACGGAGGCAATTGTCACTAAAACCTGAGATTTGCTCCCTGAGGTCCTGGCTTGTTATCATGTGCTCTGCCACCTTTGACCCACTGCTCAGCACCATAACGGGGGGTGGGGGTGGGGAGGGAGGGATTCTGTTCCTATTTCTTCCTGATGCAGGTGTACTGAGGCATTTTGTTCCCAAATGATATTACTTGGGCAAGTCTAACCTCCTAGGAAAACCAAAGGATATACTAGAAGAGTAACATCTATGGGTATTTCGATTTGGTCTTACATATTCAAGTACTCATATTCTCTCTGTATATTTCTCCATATATACCAGACTGACAATATTGGGTACAGAAAGCTATACTCTTTCATCATCCTTGGCCTCAGATTCTTGCAGAATCATGAAATAAATAATATGGCCCTAGATGGCCTGTGGCAATGGAAATTATTTATAATTTACTGTGGGAATAGGAAATAATTATGAGTAAAATGTAGTCATTTATTTATAAAAAGGAATTACGACCCCAGAGAGCACATAGTATCATATTTACCCTGATACACAGAATTGAATCAAAGAATTTCTTAACCCTGTTTTGAGGTATCTGTGAAGTTGGTCATTTAGGCTGTTTAGTAAGGACTGGAATCACTTTGCATACCCTGAGACACACAGACATAGAGAGCCTCAGCGTTTTTCCCCAGCCCTTTCTTTGCCTTTCCCTAGGGATGACACTACTTGTAGGTCATCCACTGGGCTTGTACAATGCTAAATAAACTGAAGAAAGGGTTTTATCTTTTACATCCTTGTATCAAGCCATATTTAGCTTTCTATTAACATTTTCAATTTCTATTAACAATTTTATATTTTTTAGAGTTACATTTAAAGAGTTATAAAGTTAGGCATTGACTTCTATAAAAGGGAAAATATGCAGTGAATAGATAACTAACAAAGATTTCAAGCATAAAACTACATGATAATCATATTTTCAAAATATTTATTCTCAGAGAAAATTTGCCTGTAATTGAAGCTTTAATTTTTTCCTTTTAAATTTCTATTTTAAAAATGGCGATGACAAACAGTTCTGATTATCAAGAAATAATGTCTCTATAGTTGAGGAAAATTGTTTTCAAACGGTGATGATGCTTAGGTATTTATGATAATTTTCAATAACTCAGGAATTAAGGATAATGCATAATGTTCAAAAATTTAAATTTTCATGTCAATATTGTTCCTAGATTATATTAACAATGATAAATGTCACCACAGAAATTAGAAATCAATACCTGAGACATATATATATATATATATATATATAGTTTTGTTGTACTTTCTTCTTAACACAAATTTTCAATAAATAGACATAGAAGAAAAGTCATTACTAAAGGAAACTCAACTCAGCAAAGAGACAGAATTTATACTCTGTGAAATTAAGTAATGAAACATTTCAATAGTGTGTCAGTCATTCCGTCATTTTAATAAGCAGTAATGCTATAGAAAAGTCCAAGCGCCATTCTTTACCTCAAGAAAATTGTAATGTGGCTGAGTCTTTGGAAGATACACAACTGGAATTTTAACAATGAAGAACTGGTGAAAAAATGGTACCTAGGAGAGATGGGTCAGTTTTTCCAGGAGTGATGGATAACATTGATGTTCTAGGAAAACTTGAAGAAGCAATACAGTAAAAGGCAGTCCAAAGGGCCTGTCTAAGTAAGTTTTCTGTAGGTACAATAGATAGTTCTATAATTTATAAAGGAAAACATTATGAGCCCAAGGATTGAGGGGTTGCAAATTACAGATCTGGAAGCTGCATTGACTAAAAGGCCCTGTATTATATCACACTTCAGTGGAAAACCCACAAGAGCAGTTGAACCACAGGGGAGGGAAAATCGCAAACCATCTTATATTATTTTTTATAGGATATTATTTATTTATGTTTTGAATGTTATTCCCTTTCCTGGTTTCCTGTCCATAAGCCTCCTATCCCATCCTTCCCCCTTCTTCCATAAGAGTGTTCCCTCTTTCCAACAAACCCCTTTCCCACCTCCTAGCCATGGCATTCCCCTACACTGGGAGGTCCAGCCTTGGCAGGACCAAGGACTTCTCCTCCCATCAATGCCCAACAAGGCCATCCTCTGCCACATATGCAGTTGGAGCCCAGGGTCAGTCCATGTATAGTCTTTGGGTAGTGTTTTAGTCCCTGGAAGCTCTGGTTGGTTGGCATTGTTGTTCATATGGAGTTGCAAGCCCCTTCAGCTCCTTCAATCCTTTCTCTAACTCCATATTACCTTAGAACCTGATCATGTGGTAACTAATCTAGACCTTTACTAAAGGCATTATTCTCTCCCAATAATATAATCATTTCTTAAGGCTCCATCCACTTCTCACTACTATTAAATTCTCAAGCAAAATTTAATGAATTTTGGAAATGAACCAAATTCAAACCATAGCAGACATACTCATAACTTTGACTCTTTCACTAAAATAAACATTTTTGATGATAATAGCCTTAATCATAATCCCTTCATGTAGATGTTCAGCCATAGAAGGCTTAATTTTACTATTAGCTCTCTTATGTAATATCACCTGTGTCTACTACTGAATAAAGCCTAGAAAAGTTCCATTGTCTTATTTTTATGCATCTTTACAAAGACTATATTATAAAACTCAACTTCCTTCATTTGTCTTATTAATAAACAATTAGGTGCCTACATTTTGAAGAGACGGACATGTAATTCTGTGTCGGGCAGGAAGAAGATGCCAACATAGATGTTAATTTGATGTGAGGTGATGCACAAAAATAACAACAAGAAGGGAAATAGTGGGCATGAATACCTGAACTATTACACTTACACTCTTAAATCACCCTTTAAAATGAAAATTACAAGGCAGGTGAGATGCCTCAATGAATAAACTGAAGTTTGTACATGAGAGGGTAAGCTGGGTTGTCAACATTAACATTAACACTCTGACCCAGTAGCTCTACAGTACTGGTAATGCTAGCACTGGAAGATGGAGACAGGTAGATCCTTGGTGCTCACTTGTAGCATTCCCAGTGCAATTTCAAAGCGTGGGTTTCACTGAAAGACACCTAGCATTGGCTTCCACATCCTCATAAATAGACTTTTATGTTTATGCGCATGCATAGGTATACACAACAACCTGGGCATCCATGTACACAGGGAGAAATAAAATTCAAGTTAAAAAGGGAGTAACATTTGAAATATAAATAAGAAATGCCCAATTTAATAAAGATGGGGGAAAAAGGTCAGAAATAGTCTGATGTAAAAAGTTCTGAATCGGAGATACAGAGATCTATTATCAGAGAAGTACTAACAATTGATGTGCACAGTGCTATTGTAGATGATGAGCTGGCTGGGTAAAATTTGCTAATGGACTTCCCATGGAAACAAAGTTCTCCTGTTGGATAGAAGAGGATTTCCTGAAACCTCAAGTCCAGTCTTAGCCACCATGATAATGTCTACTTTTTCTTAAAATGGCTGCTCACCCTGTAATTTTGCTGTCATTGACAATCTTTGTTAAGTCTAGAGACATAATTAGTGCACCACACAAGCAATCTTTACCTAACATTTTTGTCTTAATTCATTTTGCCTTTGGAAATTTAATGTACAATTCCACCATTCTAAGGAGTTAATAGTAAGTCCTGGGTGATGATTTGTTTATTTAACTAAGTAAATAAAAGATGGAATCATATCATTCCCAGCATGGGTAATGGCTGGATTTACAACACCCACCGTGAATCTCTGTATATTGAGTGACCCTTAAGTCCAGCTAGACAGCTAGCTATTGGTTACCCCCAAGATACAAATGTGACTATCCTCTGCTATATTCACTGATGTGGTTCCTTGGTATCACGTTGAGAATAACTGATAGTTTTTCTCCCTTGGCAACTTGAGTAGGTATAAGTGATAGTTCTCAGGGAAGAGGCATCCAGGTCAGTTTCAGTTTGATTCCTCTAAGTCCTATATCTTAAATGTGTGCTGACTTTAGCCATAGGGTCTTAAATTTTCAAAGTATAGAAGGAAACCAAGAACAACAGCAGTAGCCTGTATTGTTTTGGAAATCTCTTGGACTCCCCTAGACTACAAATTAGAGGGCTCCCTATACCAGGCACTGGGCCTCTTGAGCTGACCATTATCACCCCACATGACTTAACTTCATTTAAATTAATTAGATATGTATATACACACATATATGTTACATAGTATGTATTTATAATTAAAAATGAAATAATGTTTTCCTGTGGTTATTTCAATTACCCTTAGTGTTCTTTATCTCTTGTTATTTTTCCCTTTCTTCAAATAAAGCCCCTCAATTTGTTCATTTTCTCTAACAAGTTTAAAATCATGGTTATCTTTTAAACCTCAGAAGAGTGCCCATCTACTATATGAAAGAACTTAATTTTTTCTTGGAAAAAGATTCTTCTCTCATACAATACACCCTCACAACAGTTTTCCCCTCCTTGCACACTTCCCAGCTTCCCTCCATCTCAAATCTCCCACAAGTTCCACCCAAACAGAACAAACCAAGATACTAAAAATAGATAATTAACCTATGATAATGAATTATTGCCTGCAATTAATGAAAGAAAGAAGGAAAATCCTTGATTTCAAATTTACCATCTCAAGACTTCAATTGTATTCACAGAACCTTTAAATCAATGAAACAGACAACATATCAGAATCATGTCAGGGCATCAGGAGAGAGGCCACACTACCTTATGAGGACCTAAGTTTAATCCCTAGTATCCATGTAAAAATGCCAGTGTAGTGATATGCACCTATAATCCCAGTGGAACTGAGGAGGCAAAGACGGAAAGATCCCCAGGGCTTGCTCGCCAGCCAGACTAACTTAATCCCTGAGCAGCAGATTCAATATAACACCCTGCCTCAAAAAAAAAAAAAATTAGGAGACAATACCTAATATTAACTACTAACCTCCACAACCTTCCACACAAACACTGCAAACATAAACACACATACACATAGAACAAACTTTATTATTTTTAATAATCACTAAGTTTTATTCAGTTAAAACTGTTTTCTACCTTTAAACTTTTCCATGAGAACAAGAAATCATTACATGTCCTAAAGGTTGAACTTCAAAAGTCTCCAAGACTGCAAGTCTGGGAGATCTAAATTATTACCAAACACATTTCCATTTAAAATTAAGGGACTAGAATCACTCATGTGGCTAATAATATTTCTTTTCCACTCTTTTATTCATCTATGCAAAATTTGGAGTAGCACATTACAAAATCAAAGATGAAATTGATCACATCATAAAACCAGAAAGGGTTATTCACATTCCTTGTCCTCATTTCTTAAATATTTTACTAGAAAGCATAAAAGTCTTAAAATTCATTTACTGTGGGAAGGAAAAACAGCTGTTGTTCTAGGGAGAGTCAAGGTACTTACTCACAGCTATGTACTTACATCCAAAATGCATTACTATCATATCTACCACTGTACAGTGCTACTGTACCATCATTCCAGGGCTGTGAGACCACAGCGAAGGAACCCTCATTCTCATGAAATAGTAACATTTCCCTAAAATAAACCTGTCACCATAACTACTGCTGTAGCAATTTGTTATGTGAAATATCACAAGGAAGCCTATCTTTTCTTTAAAAATAGCACTAAAAATGTCACTAGAATTGATTCCAAAATAGCTTAGACTTATGTTAAACATTATTCTCTTAAACATGGTAACTGTAGGAAGAAGATAAAAAGATGAGAACTCAAAATGAGTTTGTGCACCTTATTAATCTTTCTCTCCTATTCCTCCAGACTGTGAAGTTTGAGATTAGGCAAAATGTTCTCCTCTGTTCCTCATGTTGCGCAATCCCTTCCCATTCCATTTTGCCCTTTCAGTCCTCGAACTATGATCTCACCTGAGATTTCAGATTTTAAACGTGTTTTTGTTATTTAAAAGCACTACTGCTTAACAGCACGGGAAAAGTTGCAAGGTTAAAGCTTACTTTTCTCTGTTTCTGCTACATGTTTAACTTTCATAAGCAAATGGTATGTCTGCCCTTATATACACTTCTTCTAAAGAGTGTTTAGTTCTTGTGATGACCATTGCTATCAGTGATGCTCCCTGTTCCCCTGATCAGCTGCTGCTCCAGGCTTTCCCTCTACTTCTTACATCAGTTTTAAATTACCCAAGACACCTCCACAGATAGAGCTAATAGTTTGAAAAATTGACAAACCAGTTTTATTCTCAAACTTTTTAAAAAACCTGCTTTTGTATATCTAATTAACTGTGATGGTTTGTATATGCTTTGGTCAGGGAGTGGCATTTTTAGGAGGTGTGGCCTTGTTGAAGTAGGTGTATCACAGTGAGAGTGGGCTATAATACCCTAGTTCTAGCTGTGGGAAGTCAATCTCTTCATAGAAGCCTTCGAATGAAGACATAGAACTCTCAGATATACCTGTACCATGCCTACCTGGACGCTGTCATGATCCACCATGATGACACTGGAATGAATCTCTGAACCTGAAAACCAGCCCCAATTAAATGTTGTTTTTATAAGAATTGCCTTGGTCATGGTGTCTGTTCACAACAGTAAAATCCTAACAGTAAAATTCCAGTAAGACAGAAGTTGGTACTGGGAGTGGGGTACTTCAGTGGTAGACTTGACCATGATTTGTTTGGAAGGACTTTTGATTTGGAAAGCAGTGGAATACTTTAAATGGAACTCCATGGGTCATCCTAGTAGGAATATGGAAGACTTTGTTCCTGAGAGTAATTTGAATTGTGCTGACTGGGCCAAGAGATTTCAGAGGACAAGAATTTCAGTATGTTGTGTAAGGACTGTTTTTGTGGTATTGTGGTAAAGAATGTGGCTAATTTTTGCCCTTGTTTAAAGAGTCTACCTGAGTCTAAGGTGAAGAGACTCAGATTAATTGCATTGACAAAGGAAGTCTCAGAAATATCCATCATAGACTTTGTTCTCTGGTTAAGTCTCATGAAGAGCATTTTAAACAAGCATAGCAAGGTGAGAAAGGAAAAATATAAAATATAGAATTCAAGTAATAGAGGGGTACCAGGAAGTGAAATGGAACAGTATCCTATGTTCTAGGAAATAACAGATTAAGGTGTTTTGGGGCAAGATCCTACCCAGCTAAATTTATATGTCTTTTCGTTTTATTGGATATTTTATTCATTTACATTTCAAGTGTTTTTCTCTTTCCCAGTTTCCCCTTTTCCATCCTCCCTCCCCCTGCTTCTATAAGAGTGCTCCCTTACTTTCCCAGGACTAAGAGCCTCTCCTCACATTGATGTTCTACAAGGCCATCCTCTGCTACATAAATGGCTGGAGCCATGGGTCTCTCCATGTGTATTCTTTGGTTGGTGGTTTAGTCCCTGGGAGCTCTAGCAGGAAGGGGGAAGTCTGGTTGGTTGATATTGTTGTTCTTCCTATGGGTTTCAAAGACCTTCAGCTCACTTAGTCCCAGGCATGATGGTTCATACCTTTAATCCCAGGAGACAAAGCCAAACAGATATTTGAGTTCAAGGCCAGCCTAGAACAGAACAAGTTCTAGGTGAAGTAAAATTTAAATTCAGTCTTGGTAGACCATACCATTTATTTCAGTGTTTAGGAGACAAGCATGCAGATCTCTAAGTTCAAGGTCAATATACAGAGCAAGATCTAGGTCAGCCAAGTTTAAGGAGTGAAGGAGTTAGAAAACAGAAAGCTAGAGATAATGTAATAGAACAAGAGGGCATGTTCGAGCCCCAGCAAGCAACAGAACCTAGCACCTTTAGCCACATGGTTCTGGCTTTATAATTCAGAGGAGAAGGAGACTAATTGGGACAATTGATGCTGGAGAGCTGAAGCTAAGAAATTAGCAGTGATTAAGAAGAGAACAGCATCACTGAGGTAAAATCTTCTGGAAAGTATTTGCGAGATCACAAAGAAGCTGTTTCTAGAGGCAGCCATGATTGTACCTCCTGTTGGCAGCCAGACTTGGTAAATATTTTTTAAGAGTCACCCAGGTAGTACAGATTTTGAAACATGAAGTGGTAGCAACTGATATTTGTCACTTGAAGAGGCCAGGAGAGACCATTGGTAAAGGTGTAGCCTCAGTTGCAATTGATAGCCCAGGACCGAAGGGATCATGCAAAGGAGTTGAGGCTTTGCACCATGACAAGAGCTTATGAGAGACTCTTAGTGAAGTCAAGTCGCAGTAGAAGATCACAATGTATTGGAGATGCCAGTACAATGGGACGATCACCAAGAACGGCAGTGGCAGTGAAGTGGAGCTTAGAATAATACAGAGGGCAGAGCTGGAGAAGTGATACCAGCCCTTTGTAGAAGCCCACACATACCCCCATTCCTAGCCCAGAAGCAATCTCCAAATTGACAGACACTTGCACATAGAAATTCAATTTTCTCCAAGGACATCTCACAAGGAAAACAAATTACATTTAAGAATAGGTGGCATGCACAGCAGTAGAAGGCCTACACAAAGCAAACTCAATGTCATCGTTGGAGGTTCTTTGTTTAATAATGTCTTGTCTGATATTTTCTCTCTTGGATATTTGTTTATGTTGTTGTTTGTTATTACCGTTTTATTGGTTTCAGCCCAAATTTTATTATTTCTTGACAATTATTTCTACGTTTTGTGGGTTTGATTTCTTCTTTTTGTTCTAGAGATTTCAAGTGAGCTCAATGGTTAAGGTCTAGACCAAATTATATTCTGCTGCAAGTTTACTATTTCTTAGTTACCCACTCAGTAAGGTTTGTGGGCTTCTGAGAAGGTTCTGTTTTAAGTAATGTTATTGTAATTGGAAGCATAGAAAAATAAATATCCATTCTAAAAAATTCTCTTGAAAAATGCAATAAATAGAGAGACAATATATAATGTGTATTGGAAAGTCAAAGTCAGCAGTATATATGGACATAAAGCGAAAGGGAACTACAAGGTCTATATAACATATGATGGAGTCACTAAGATCAACTTTACTTGGAAGGTGAAGTTTGAGTAAAGACATAGGAAATGAAAGATACATTTATCTGCTCTTCTTAATGTTGCATATTTTAGGAACAGGGAAAGTAGAAACAAAATGCTTAGAATTTTGACTCTTCTAGAAATGACTGATGAACACTTTGCAGGATGGTCTGGGTGACAAGCCATGAGCAATATGACAGAACAGAGGCCAAAGGATAATGTGGCACATGGAAGAAATATGTCAGGCCTTCTGTTGATTTATAGGAGTATATTTTAGTCCTAGGTGAGTCACTGTAGCTAACATGCTGACACTCTCAGTAAATAATATTGCTGTGGTGATTCTTTTAGAAACAGACCAAAGGAAGAGGAGGAATCAAGATAGAAAGTTGAGGACCATCACAGTTAAATAGATAGGAGAAGTAATAACCTCTCAGCCTTCCTAATGCTGAGATCCTGTAATGGCAGTCCTCATGTTGTGAGCCCCAACAATAAATTTATTTTTGTTGCTACTGCCTAACAATAACTTTGCCCTGTTATGAATCATAGTTTAAATATGTGAAATTTCTGATTGTTTTAGGTGAACCCTGTGATATGGTTGTTTGACCACCCTCCCCTCAAAGAGTCTTAACCCCCAGGTTGAAAACTCCTTCATTGGAGTAAAACCAAGCCTTGCAGTATATTTTGAGGAGTGAATAAAATATTGTGATGGTGGATACATGAATAATCAATGAAAACAGTAAAGAATGCTTGCAAACATTTCAGCCAGAGTTAAAGGAAAAAGTTTGTGAAGTGGCGGGGGTAGGAATAGGAGCTTGAATTTTAAAATCTCATTAGATTTTGTCATCAGACATTCAGCAGAACACATCTGGAGGTTCACATATCTAAGTGTAGAGCTTGAGAAGGAGATAGGACGTACAAACACATGCTAGGTTAATTGTGTGTGATTAATAAAGGAAGACTTAGACTTTAGTGAAAGTCTTAGAGGAAGGAATGTAT
This sequence comes from Rattus norvegicus, assembly GCF_021556685.1. Classification (NCBI taxonomy): domain Eukaryota; kingdom Metazoa; phylum Chordata; class Mammalia; order Rodentia; family Muridae; genus Rattus; species Rattus norvegicus. The sequence goes on from NC_141551.1 coordinate 47,602,902, forward strand.
AAAGGAAATGGAGAGTGAACAAGCATGTGCTGGAACCTGGTGATAAGGAGGAGGAGGAGGAATCAACAATGAAGCTACAAAAGGAATGATGAACAAGGCAAGAAAAGTATGATGTACTCATGGAATATGCCTGTGCTTTCATAGAGAAAGGCATGCTTAACGAATGTCAATGCGGATGCCAAAGAGAAAAACATTCTGAAACTTCATTCATGAACTTAACAACTCAGGGACTAAGTTTAAGTAAAATTAGGAGCAGCATTAAGAAAGAATAGAAGATCGGAAATTTGAAACTCTTAAAAAAATAGTGCTTTGTATACCCTTGCCACTAACTCCAGGGACTTAGCTCTCATTTTTTCCCTTCTGGCAAGTATGTTTTAATTGAAATAAAATCATATCACTTCCCCATCTTTTTCTCCTGCTTTTATCTCCTCCCATCTACCATTCCTCAATATCTTCAAGTACCCACAACTCTCAAGCTAGTGGGCGCTTATTTCTCAATAATTATTGTTATATACACATGTGTGTATGTACACATTATAAATAATATATCATGTATATTTCTTTTGTTGTTTGTGTGTATGTGATTTCAGCAATATCCATCCTGTATTGGACAGCCATTAAAGGGTTTATCCTGGGAGAGACTGATTTTCTTTCTCTCATCAGTTATTAGTTGCCTGTAGGTATAAGGCCAGAGCAGTAGCAATACCAATGGGCATGCTAACTTCTTCACTACAGCTACTGTCTACACTGTGAGGCTTTTACAGCATTTTTCATTTGCCAATAGCATTTTTTTTCATACTATGATGAGAAATATATTTGGGCTGTGATTTGAGGAAAAGAAAATAAAAAGACAATAACTCTGTTTTTTTGTGGGGGCTTTTCTGATGAAGTATGTATGTCTGTTAGCTTTGACAAAGTATAAAGACAAGGGAATGCAAAATGATGAGTAAAATTACAAGAGAAATGCCTGAGGACTTGGAGGAAAAACAATGTGACAGCATAAAAATTCATCTATAGACACGGGAGTAAACTCAACACTCTGAGTAACACAAACCAGCACGATGATATCTCTCACTTCCTTTTGTCTTTTTTCAGAACCCTTTGAGGTACATGTAACAAGATACATATTTATGAAGCATAGTGTGATAAGTTTCCACATGTATGTGGTATGCTAATAAAATCAATGAAATTAGCATTTCCATCATTCTCTTAAGTTAAATTCTCTTGTGGTTTCCTATGTGAGATAGGTAGCTAAGTGTCAAAAAATAGGACATGTGTATGTGTGTGTGTGGTTGGGATCAATGGGATTCGGCCATCTGTGTTAATAAATTGGATCCTTCTCAAAGTCAGGCTCTAGCTGTGCCAGAGAGACTAGAATATAGGAATGTCGTCTTTTCTTTGATGATTACATTTCAAAGGGATAGTTCTTAAGTGCTTGAGGCATTCTTAAGGCTTGAAACCAGCAAGAGTAGAGGAAAGATGTGCATCTCAAGGAAACAGAAATAATTTACTACGGAAACTTTTCAAAGTTAATAAATATTCCAAAACAAATCAGGAGCATACAGTCAGGAAGAATCTTTTATAGAGTTTAGTCAAACTGAAGGGAATGTTGCAGCCATTTGGACACTTGAAAGCTGTGAAAGATTCATGAATGACAATGAATTGAACATGATATCACGAAGGGACTCAGTCCAGCTACACATTATTCCTTCTGCCTCAACCCTCCACATTGTCATGGAATTTGATTTATCTGGAACTATGATTTTGCTAATCGAAAATTGGTGTGATGGTGTTGAGAGAGACTCCAAGAAGTGCTGAAGAAAGTTCATGAAATTTAAGAAAGTACAATTTAAGCAAAGGGAACATGAAGATATAACAAGCAATAGCTTCATTGATTTGAAAGAGCTAGTGATATGAGTGAGGAGATGTGAGTGCAGATGCCAAGCAGTGGTGGTCAGAGGTATGGTGGTTAGCATTGATATGCTGAGTGGTTGGAGGATAAGGCATTTATAGGTGGTAAAATGCAAGAGGAGCAGAATCACGATCACATACATAACCAAGAGCCTATGGTTGGGAGAGTTCACATATAGGGATCAGCAAGAATAATGCATGTTAGTCAATAAAGAATTATACTACAGTCAAATACCATTAACCCATGAGGAGCATGACCAGAGGCAAGGCCAGTGACAAATAATATTTAATACAGGTGTAGTCCTTTGCTGTTGTTCGGCTCATGTTGGTGCCCCTATGGAATGAATAGTACTAGAAAAACAGTCTTCATTGTCTTAAGCCATTTCATTTAAAAAGTTATAGAAATGCACCAGAACAACTGCATCCTCCTGAAGACTGTTAGTGGTTGAGGCTTTCTTCTTTATTCCTTTGAGTATTTCCTCTATTCTTTACAAAAGCAAAGACAATTCTAATCAGCAAGTAGTTAGTAAAAGGAAACTAATTAACAGCCTCTCACACATTAATATGGCTCAATGATAGTCCATGGTCAGCACAGACAGATGACACTTTACTGCTTGAAAGGAATCCTCAGTAGCATTTCCATCTCATAAACATTTCTACTTCCCCCTGAGATTCTCCAAGAGAAAATAAACTCTCTCACTTTCAGTCTGCCACTTCAGAGCAGTGCTGCATTCTATGCAAAGCTCATTTAAGTGTTTCAGTTTGCATCACATGGAAACTTTCTTTTGAGGGTCAAGAAGCCAATGTTTTAAAAAAAAATCCTTGAGAACCTCATCATATTTCATTTTGCAGAACTTTTAATAGTAATAAGCTGAGCCTGTGAATTCAAGTGAATCACAGACTCACTCTTCCTGGAGTGGATAGCTGGCCTTTGTGTTTAAGCCTATAGCAACTGGATAAAGTCTTCCTTTGAGAGGACTCTGAAGTCTGTTCGTGACATATGTATTCTCCTTTATCTGTTTTTATGTTAAGTGACTTTAAACAAATTATTTGTCATTTTTCTTGCAACTGTGGCTCATGACTAAAAGCTAGAATAATAAACAGCTGGAGAACATGTTTAAAGGATTTATTTTGAATTTGATTAAATTAAATGATATCCTTTTTACAAGTTACATAACAATAGTCATCAGCTTCTCTTCCCTGTTATGTCAAAACCTCTCCATCAAAATTAATTAGCTTATTGCATGAACATCGAGTGCCAATTTTTTTTCGGAAACATAATTAGAAATTATGTAATTGGTATTTTTTGTAAACAATCAGAGCACTAAACTTCAAAATTGGTTGTGTAAAAATGGCAGGTTGTATGTAAAAGATTTCCAGGCCAGCAGACACCTTGACCTTGTTTGCATACATCCCAAAATGAGTTCATTTTGATGCTAACTCCTGCATTGGCAAAATTCTGTGAGGTCAGAAACAGAAGCGAAACTTAAACATCACACTCTTAAGTCTTTGTTTAAACTTTTAAATTATATGTACATGTGATTTTGTGTGGGTTTGTCTATGTGAGTGCAGTTGACTGAAGATGCCAGAGACAAGAGATTCCCCAAATCCATAGTTTAGGAGTATGTAAGCCAATGAAGGTGGCTTCTGGGAACAGAAGTTGAGTGTCTAACATGCTCATACCTGTTGAGGCAACTGTCCAACATCAAAGTTCAGATTTTAGATCTGAAATTCTCCTTATCGTACTTCTCAACAGCACATCGGTTGAATTAACAGGTTTGCACAGGGCTTTCTTGGAAACCTCCTCAAAATTCAATTTTTTCCTTTTAATTTCTTTTAAATTTTTTCCAAACTAAACTGTATCCTGCTTTATTATAGATAAATTTTCATAAGCAATTGTGATATTTCCTGAAGGTCAGGGTCAGCTCGTGATAAGTTGTTAAACAGTATCCTTAATGTGAAATCTCAACCCTCATTCCAAACTACATCCCCTCTGCCAAAATTAAATTCTTAAGCAGAAATTCTTTACTTAAAACAGATATTACTCCACAAAATATCGATGTTCTTAATCTGTCAGTACACGTTTTCCTTTGTAGTAACTCCCAAATTTTACAGACTCTGAAGTGAATATAAAAAGAGAAATTTTACTAAACTTATGTGGCAGCCTACAAAGATATCCACATATACACAAATACACACATAGATAGGGTTACATTCTAATATTACTTTGAAAAGGTTACAGTTTGCTCAACGATCGTATATAAAATAGAACATGAAATCATCTACTGGTAATGTCTCTAGAGTCTTCAGGGAAGCATGATTCTCACTGACCATTTTCAAAATAAGAATATAAGGCACAAGTACAGTTAAGTCACAACAATTGCTTCTAAATCTTGCATTAAATCACAATTATATGCAGCAGAGAAGCATTAGCACAAAGACAGAGTTATTTAGTTTTATACTTTTAACATTCATGGTTTTCTTTGCAAGAAGTAAAAATGTGTCTTCTTACTCATATAGGAGAAAATATAAGTGGTAGTGATAGAATTCCTGGCATGTGCTAGTTGAGGATTTGCAAATATTTGGATCAGGTCCTATTTTCCCACTCCCAGATACAGGTATTACAGTTTGTTGTCAGATATCCATCCATATGAAGTCTTGGCTAAGAAGAAACAGAAACATGAAAGATTATAGAGAAAGTAGCATAGCCTGATCTTCTGAAAGCAATGTACACTGTTGAGACATCATGCAATAGTGCTATACTTAAGAGCGAATAACTGACACTGATTAGTGTGCTACAAGAACAAAGTAAACCCATAATTCTTAATTAAAGAAACTTGGCTTTCTTTTCATAATCTTTAATTCTTGAGAATTTCTTGAATGTGTATAACAAAGTGTGGTCACATTCAACCCATTGCCTACCACATACCTCCACCCAACCTCATATCTTTTTGAACTCACTAGTTCTAATGAGTGTTGCCCACATATGCATGGGTGTGCAACCATCCACTGACTGGAACATGAAAAACCTACCGGGAATATTGTTATTAATTATTCAGCGACAAAGTAAAAAATATTCTAAGTTTTTCATCATACGTTCCAAAGAAACTAATTACTCTTAAGTTATTGTGGTCACTACTGAATAGTGATGTGAAAGTAACATTGTAGGGTAGACTTGATTTTGTGCTTTCTGGGCAAATGTAAATTTGCATTTTCTAGGTCCAAAACTTGGATAAGGTATGTCGTGGGGGAGGCTTTTCAGATTGATTATAACTGTAGCATGTATAAGTTGTCACCTTTATGAACTGCCAGTTTATTCATACCAGAGTTCTCTGCCATCATATGTAATTTCTGTATTCTGATGAAGAGTTACAGCACCATCACTAGTCTCCAGAAGTAGCATGAAAAAGTGTGTGCAAGCCCCCGAGAGTAAGTATGCTAGATGGAAATATGAGTGGCAGTTTGAGAAATAAGCACATGAACACAGAAGCATATGTTCGACAGGGAGGCATCAAGAGAGCATCATCGTGGGGAGCAGTGAATACTACGGGTAACAAAGCATTGGTTCAAGTCTCCTAGTTGTGTCTGAGGAACACCAGGACAATGTGACATGAAGAATCGTGGTACGTCTCTGCAAGACTGGAAACTGACAATCTTGTAAGAACAAATAAAAAATTTAATCATTTTGGTTTGAACATATGTTCAGTGTAACACTTGCCCTTAAGTAATTCTGTTAAAGTTTCCTTTATTGGATTTTGTTTTTATGACTACATTGTGAATCCAGAGCCGCTGTTCCTAGAGAGGAATGCCTTTGCTTTGTAAAACCATAGTATCACAGGTCACAAGAAAACATGTTTATTCCCTAGTTAATACATGTATGAAAAATTATTCCAAATTACCTATTTTAAGTGATCCTCAGACCAATGAGAATGGCTGTAAAACAGCACTACCCAGTGTGGTGCTCTTAATATAATGAGTGCCTGTGGCCATGTAGATTTGACTGTTTGATTGCCAGTTTGGGAAGGGTTAGGAGGGGCGGCCATATTGGAGGAAGCGAGTCTCTGGGATTGATGTTTAGATTCTGTGTTTGGGGGAAAATAGAAGAAAAGGGGTCATAGACTAATTTAAGAACAAGCAAAATAGAGAGGATAAAGATATCAAAAAGATAGAATAAACATTCAAAAAGTAGTGTTCAATATTGTCAAATTCTACTAAAACAATCTCCTAAAATGATAACCATTAAATGAACTTGATTAGACAACATAAGCCACTCACAATAGGCATTTATTATGAGTTACAGCCAGGAACTTTCGAGTCTAGTACTTCTATCTCTGCATATCTCCTGCTACTTGATCAGGCGTAAGCTCTCACCTACAGCTAAAATACCCTGCATCCTGCTACCATGTTCCCCACTATGGTAGTTATGATCTCCAGCCCACAGAAACTATAAGAAAGCCCTAATTAAACATTTTCTTTTACAAGTTCCTTTAGTCATGGTGCTTCTTCAGAGCAATATAACAGTAACTAAGGCAATTGACATTATTGGTTGGCAACCTGTGTTTATTAATTTATACATGTCTTCATTCAATAAATATTTATTGATTCTTCCTTTTATATTTTTAATAAATGCTAGCTATACCTACTGATCAAGATAAAATTCTAGCTAATAAGAGTTTTATTATAAATATATTTAAAGAAAATATATAATGTTTTATAACACCAAACATGAAAAGAAACCTAAAAGAAAGGAAATGGAATGAGGAACAATTAGTTAGCAAAGGAAGAAAGAAGTAGAAGACAATTAGTGCGCCACAAACATCTCCAATAGAAAGTAACATCTTTTATCAAATACTTCCGGCACATTGGGTCTGTAGAAAGAAGCCATAGAAACAGAATGGAAGAAAACATTGTGTAAATTCATGGAAGTCAAACGGGAGACTTTGTAACAACGAGAAGGAGTTTGGTATCCTGAGCAATTAACCTGGACCTGGAGACTTGAGCCTTTGAAACTTGAGTTATTAGTGTTAACAGTGACTCATTTACACCTAGAATCTCTTAACAATATATATTATTTAGATTACACTCTTAATGGCAGAAATGTATGAGTTGCAGTTGTGAAAGGTGACAACTGAGTCCACAGAATTGGCAGAAAAGCAAGAGAAGAAGGTACACACACCTAGGAGTCCCACGAATGGTGGTGACAAGATGATAAGGGTCAAAACTGGAGTCCTTTTGGATGTTCACATTTATATTCAGTGTGAGGAGAAAAGAGCAGAAGACAGTCATATAATAATTTTAGAAGAAAGAAAAAGAAATAGGGAATATCAAAAAAGGGGGAAAAGGATTTGAAGATTAGAATGTTCAGTAGAAACAAATTCTATTTAAAAAAAAACACACAAAACAAGGAATGTTGAAAGAATTTGATTAGAGGATATGTGGAAGCCACTGTCTGAGTACATGAATTATAGTCATAGAATCTAAACCAAAGACTTATAATGATGACACAAGATAATTTAAATGAAAATGTTTACATTTATTCATTGTGCAGAGTGGTTTATAATGGCATTTCAAAGTATTTTGAGTATGTTACCCCTAGGTCTTCCTTTTTCCACTTTGCTCCCTCTCATCCTTATCACTGAAAGTAATAAACACGTGTTTGCAGTTTGTTAATCTGCCCCACTCCTCAGTGACTTTCAGTTGGGTAGAGACCACTAATATTGAGCTAGTGTTGGAACATAAGCACTAGTCCCCATCGGTATGTTGCTTTAATGAAGCTTTCCATGTCCTCCTACACCTAGCCACTGTGCTGTTCTTTGTTCCTGCCTATGACTTCATGGGAATTTTCCTTTCTCTCCAGTATTTAGGATTCCTTCAAGTATCTTCTTAAGTGCTGACCCAGTAGCGATGAATTCCCATACTTTGTGTTCATAATGGAAAATATGTCTTTCCCGTTCAATTAAAGAACAATTTTGTGGGATATAATAGTCTGTGCTGATAGCTTCCGTCTTCCAGAGATTGGAAGCACATTGTACCATGTCTTCTCAACTTTCAGAATTTGTATTTAAAAAGTCTGTCATTCTGACTGGCTTCACTTTCTATGTGACTTGGTTTTCTGTCTTGTAACTTTAGATATTCTTTCTATATTCTGTGTTCTTAGGACTTTAAAATACCTGTCGGTTCACCCCTTTTTCAGACATATCTTTTGGGTTTTTAGATTCCTACTGTATATTTACAAATGTCTTCACTAAATTAGCATAATTTTATTGTGTTCTTATTGAATAATTTTTCTTTGCCTTTAGGTTGTCCTCATTTTTGTTTGCCCATGATTTGTAACCTTGGTATTCTAATAGTGTCCCATAGATAACTTGTATTTCACTGAAAGTACAGTGTATACCTTCTAGGGATCTCCTAAGCCCAGGTTCCCATCCTCTGCAATGCAGTCACTCAGCTTTCGGAGCTGAGCACTTGTTTAAGATGGAGTCTACTAAATTGGACTCTTGGTCTCTCTTGTCCCACTTTTTAAAGCTTCTTTTCTTTCTGAGTGAAAGATCGATCCATCCAAGTCACAGCATCGCAGATCTTTTGTTGTACCTGGTTTGTTGCCCTGAGAGCCTAGCATGGATGATGAAATCTAATTTCTTCAACTCTGACTATAATTCTACAAGAGCTTTTATATCAGGTTTTAAAATACTGAAACAAGAAGAAAAGAAGCTAAGATGGTTCCAAACTGTGTACTTACCTTAAGTTAGTTGTGAAGTTGTAACTGATCAACTTATGATTTGGTGTTGCTTAATAAGTGATTTTTGCTTTAAGAGTTTGATTTTGCTTTTCTTATACATTACTCACTAGGGGGTGCATAAAAATTGCAAACACTATGTACAAGACCCTGATGTGAATACTAGTACACATCACACACACACACACACACACACACACACACACACACACACACACACACACACAATTCCATGTATATATAGTGTTACTTGCATTATGGTTATCACAGAGTCTTAAACCATTCAATGCAATTTTTATTACATTTCTTTTCTTCAGTTGTGATTCTATGTGTGCTTGCACATGCACATATATGACACCATCTGTCAATGTGTAGATGACAGAGGACAAGTCTTGGGAGTTAATTCTCATTTCTACCATGTCAGAGAATAATGAATAACTCATGTGCCATTGGATTCCCTACCTGAGGTAGCATAAACTTATTTGGCTATGGACAAAGTGAGTAAAGACGACCAGAAAAAGATTTGCACTATGCTATGTTTCTTCCAGCCAATTGTTAATTATTTAGGTAAATTTCATGTGCCGATATAAGCTTCGAGGTCATTATGTCACTGTCCTTATAAATAATGCTGACACGTGAGAAACTCCCTAATACTCACCAACCCCAAAAGGAGCACTAAAATTAATTATATTCTAAAGTATTTTAAGCAAGACATGGTTAGTGGAAAGAGAAAGATTATTTTTTAAACATTTAATCATAATATAAAGAAACCTAAGCACCATTAGAGGGGTGTGTGTGTGTATGTGTGTGTGTGTGTGTGTGTGTGTGTGTGTGTGTGTGTGCGCGCGTGTGTGTGTGTGTATTTCTTCACGGTTTTCTTGTGTAGACTAGTCTAGTCCTCAGCTTATGATGCTCCTGCTCCAGTCTACTGATTCTGAAAGGACATCACAGTCAATGGTGCTCTTAACTAAATGCTGGCTTTAACTTGGTCGCTGAGTGCAAGCAATCAAAATTCAACATATAATTGCATCTCCTGGAAACTATTATTGATAGAATCCAAATCTCAGCTAGGTATTTGTGAAGATATCAAGATAGAATAAAACTGCACACGTGGGGCAGTACTGGCCAGCATCATTTAAGTGGAAAAAAACAGGAGAAGAACTATCCAGAAAGTCACTGTTTACTGACCAGATCTAGCATTTCTGGTTTGTTTGTGGTGTTTGATTTAACTTGGTTTTAAGTGCATCATTACCTAGGAGCTTTTTCTTCATGCTTGACATAACTGTTAACTTAAATATCCTAAACTGTCTTTTACTTTTTATGGTACTATAAGGGAGTATTTTGAAGAGGAATACATTATTACTTTCCTAAAATTATGTCTAATTTACTCACTTTGTAACATTCTATGTTTTCTTTTTTGGAAATGTAGAATTTTTTTTAAAAAATTTCCTTATTAAAAAATTCACAATAATTTTAATGTATTTTGAATCTCATAACTCTTACCAGGTCCCCCACCCACTTCCCTATTGACCCCAATTTATTTTCTGTTTTCTCTCTCTTAAAAAGAAAAAAACAATCAGAAAAATTCTGGAGTTCATTTTGGGTTGGCCAACTACTCCTGAGTACAGTGACTGCTCTTATGACCAATAAAACTCCATTGGAAAAAACTGATTTTCCCTTTGCCAGCGGGTGTCAATTGCAAATAACTATTGGTTAAAGACAGGATTCCATCTCCACTTCCCCCACTCAGTGCTGGGACCCCATCTGGCTTGACCTGTGAAGATTTTGTGCGTGTTCCTATGGTCTCCATGAGTTCGTGTATACATTATTCTGTATACTTTATTCTGAGGACACTGACTTAAAATCAAACATCATCTCTGGGTCTTACAATATTTCCACATCTTCTTCCAAATAGATCCCCATTCTTTGAATGAAGGGTTTTCTGAAGACAGCCCACTTAGGGTTGAATGCTGCAATTTCCCTCATTTTCTGACCATTTTTCAGTTGTGGATCACTGTGTTAATTCTCATCCACTACAAGAGTAAGCTTCTCTGGTGAAGTTTGTGTGAGTCACTGATTATGGATATTTCTGTATGCTATGGGAGGCATGTTATTGTGGTGTTCCTCAGGTAGATATGCCAGTAGGTTTTCCCTAGGCATATGACCTATCTAGTCTCAGTCCTGGGACACATTAGAAGTGTCAGAGGTGGTTTCAATCTCATAGAGTTGGTGAAATCTATTCAAACAATGGCTGCTTACTATCATATTTGTGTTCCTATTGTACCAGTTTATCTAGGACTCAGGTCACTGTTGCTGGTCTCAGGGTTCATTGCTGAATTACATTGTTGAGTACCTTTCTCGTCCAATGGTGTGCAGGATACTATCCTTTTGATATGACAAACACTAGAGGGTAGGGATGAAACTTCTAGTTGGATACCAGCTTGATTTCACCTTTGCAATGAGGCCTTACATCATGTTGTGGAGAGCAACTAATAGACTTAGCAACAGTTTGTGATATTTGAGAAAAGGCAGTCTTTGGGACAGCTTTGCCCAATTATTCAGCAAGATATAACCCATTCCTGGCACTGGAGATTTTAGTTGGTGAACTAAGAGATCTAATTAGGACATTGTCTCCCTAAGTTCTTTCCCTATTAAAGTAGAACAAGTTTCTTTTGTAGCTGACTGGTTTCTGTGGCTGTTCATATTTATGTATCTTTTAAAAAATCATTATTTCCGGATAATTAATGCTGCAATATAAACTACTTTGCAAGTTAATTATACCTTTGTAAATGAAAGAAAATGATTCGCTTGTCCACATTTTATTGCAAAGTCTCATATAATTAGTCATCATTATCTCATTTACATTTCGAAATCAATATTTAGTTTTCTAAACAATTACAATGTAAAGTTAAGGAAAATGCTGGAAGGAGCCCATAGTGGTATTAATGGGAGCTATCATCCTTTACAAGCTAATTAAAGTCATAATTACAGATGAAAAGCAGGCTAAATAAATCTTGCCTGGCAGCAGCTGGTATGACTTAAATTTTACTGAGGTTATTTAATTATGATCACTATAGGAAGTATGTTTAATGTCCCTATGCATTTTTTAAAATTCTCAGATTGTCAATTGTATGGAGTATTCATTAAAGTCTCTGAGTTTGCAGAACTTGAAAATAAATGCCAATTAATGCAGTATTTGTAAGCAAGCTCTATTCAAACACCCATCTGTGGCATATATATAATGGGTAACTTATCAAATCTCATGGAGCCCTTTGTCAAGATAGAGACTCTCTTGACACTTGAGTAATCTAAATATAAGAAAGTAAATTTGAAGCAAAAAGAAAGTTGACAAACCTGGACAAAAATTTTGCAAAACAGATACTGTAGCGTGATGTGAATTAAATCAAATTATCACAAATAAAGACCTAACCAAATTAGACCAAGTGACTACAAAGGGAGATACATAAATTCATGAAAGCAAAAAAAGTTTTACAAGGGAATAATTTATACATGAAATTATTACAAGTAGCTTTACAAAAAATTTTACAGAATGATAGAAAAGTAGAGTCTCTACAGAGATAATACTAAGAATAGCAAGGTCAGATGCCTGTAACTCAGTAAATTACTTTAGACTCCTGCCACATTTCTGTGAACCTTGAGGATGGACATGGTGGTATCAACAAAGTACCATTTGGAACAGAGCACTCTACACACGGTCTTCTATTGTCTACCAATCCAGCAGTTATGATCCTATCATTGACTGGGAAAAGAAGCTAAGGCCTCCAAAAAGAAAGGCAAAAGGTGAGAGATTTACTAATCTATGTATGTAATGATCAGAAATTAGGGAATAGTTTATTACTTTGTTCATTTAGAAGAAGAAAAGAGTTAGATTTTTTTTCACCCTACAGTCTATGATTTAACCTATACTGGGATTTTAGCCAGTTAACAGTACCAGACATAAGGTCCCTGTGTGGAGAATATCTCGAAAAGTCACTTCCTCTCATAGCATCTGTGCCACAATCACACCAGCAACCACATACTCTAGGCCACACCAATTGTTACTGCAGAACTCAGTGGCTCGCAATTGGGTAAAAGCTGACTGCTTTTCTCCCCTGGCAGCGTGCGTAGACCCTCCTAGTGCTGTTAAAGCAATCGTGTTGATGCTTCCACATAAGTACAAGCTTAATTTGTCCAAATCTTGAAAAGTTGTATAGGGTAAGAAGTCCATTTCTGCTTTCTTAGTTGATTTCAGTTGCTGCCATTTTCTTCTGGATCAAAAGGATTACTTGATGAATTCCTGAATTAATATTATCAAGACAAAACAGAGCTTTGTGTATTATTGGCTTTATATTTCATCTATAACTCTCTAAACATCCTTGAAATTTCTAATTCTCATGACTATAATGTTAATGCCTCCTTCAAGAATTAAGGAGTACAAGCACAAAGGAAAGCCATTTTGTTTCAGTCAATAGGCAGTCTCTGAAAAGTCACCCTGTATTGTTTAACTGAGAAAATGAAGAAGACCAAGGATTTTTGTTTCCTGAAACAATTTCCTTTTATCACAAATGGGATGCTTTTTGCCTCTAACTTCAATTGTCACGTACAGAATTGGGGTTTGGTGGTCCTTGTCGTTTGCTTGTCAGTTTCCATAAGCTCTTAATTGGAAGAGATTCCTATAACAAAAGGGGGATTAACAGAAGAACATATCAGAAAGGTTCTAGCACATGTATTTCACTTGTACATGGATGACACTCAAGTGTATGTCTTAGAGATCTTTGAGCCAAGTTAATTGAGCAACTTTAAGAAAGAGCAGCATATTTTAGAGACTTAATCATAGGAAGGAAGTTGTAAATTTCTAGAGATGGAATCCTGTCAGAGGATGTGCGTGTGTGTGTGTGTGTGTGTGTGTGTGTGTGTGTGTGTGTGTGTGTGTGTGTGTATGTGAGAGAGAGAGACAGAGAGAGACAGAGAGAGACAGAGAGAGACAGAGAGAGACAGAGAGACAGAGAGACAGAGAGAGAAGAGAGTGTATATGTTGTATGTGTGTGCATATGCATATATGCATGCTGATTTAGCATATTATATGTAATGTAGATGCTTCTATCTCTAGCCACATAAGCATCTAACCTTGCTTGCTGTACTACCAAAAGGTCTGTATAGGTTTTTGAATATATTTTTGTCTTTGTGGATGGATGTCCTGCTTATTGTCAAAGAATGAGGCTTTCAAAGTGCTTTCCTTTCTTTGAATTGTCCCTTATGAACTTGTATCACAGAGCATTCTGTATTACTTAAAGAGTCACAATTTGGATTACCCAAGACACAATCCATAGGCCACATGAAGCTCAAGAAGAAGGACAACCAAAGTGCAGATGTTTCAGTCCTTCTTAGAAGTGGGAACAAAAATATTTATAGGAGGAGATACGGAGACAAAGTTTGGAGCAGAAACTGAAGGAAAAGCCATCCAGAGACTGCCCCATCTATACATCCAACCAATATACAGAGCCACCAAACCCAGATAATATTGCTGATGCTAAGAAGTGCATACTGACAGGAGCCTGATAGAGCTGTCTCCTGAGAGGCTCTGCCAGAGCATGACAAATACGGAGGTGAATGCTAGCAGAAAACTATTGTACTGAGAACAGGGTCACTATTAGAGGAGTTAGAGAAACTAACTGAAGGAGCTGAAGGAATTTGCAACCCCATAAGAACAACAATACCAACCAACCAGAACTCCCAGGCACTAAACAACCATCCAAAGAGTACACAAGGACAGACCCATGGCTCCAACTCCATATGTAGCAGAGGATGGCGTTGTTTTGCACCAATGGGAGGAGAAACTCTTGTTCCTGCCAAGGCTGGTCACCCCAGTGTAGGGGAATGTCATGGGGGGAGGTAAGAAGGGGTAAGTGGTTGGGTGGAGTTAAGGAGATAACATTTAAAATGTAAATAATATATATACATATATACAATAAAAATTAAAAAGAAAAAAGAGAGTAGCAATTTAAAATACTGTAAGTGGAACTGATATTCCAACGTCTTCCACGCAGTCAATAGATCTAAGTTGTATATTGTCTGTTCATTAAACCTGGATGTTGTCAGAGTCTGTAATGAAACAGCTTCCTAAAGGTTTTTTTGGAAATATGATCATAGCTCCCTTACAAATAGAATGTAAACACCCTCAAGTTAATGACATTGACTGAGTCCAATTTGGTCATCCTGGGCAAATGTTGGAGTTCTGACTGAAGAGAAACTGAGAAGGACAGATGTGCTCTCATCACCTGACTGAAGAAGTGAAGGCGAGGATTTGTAGCCAGGGATGACTTACTTGGAAACTTTATTTGTGCTTGGGTTTGAGGATTTATTTTACTTCGGACACTGGCCTAGTTTAAGACTGGGACAATTTTGAATTGAATGTACCTCGCACAGAGCTACCCTGATAAATGACATTGGCAGTCAACCAAACTAAGAAATTTCGGGGCCAGGTGCTTATGTCAGATAAAAACACAAAATTTCTGACTCTTCACAGCAAAGGAAATTGACTTTCTGAAAATGGAGGACTTATACTTCATAAATAATATTTGCCTGCAACAAAAGATGAATCTATTAATGGTAAATGTAAATTTTAATGGTAAGAGTGAATTGATGGATTGAAAAGAGTATCATAAAGAATGGAGTATTTGCAGGAGAGCAGGTCCTGAACCTCGCCTCAGAGGAGAGTGGTGCTGATCCTGCTTGAGGAAGAGTAGATGAGCCAGTCATGAAGACCCAGTGAGGGGGAGCTGGCCCTGGCATGAGGTAGTGTGTAGGGGTGCATAGGTGACACCCTCCCTCTCCCCCAACCCCATGCTACCTGCAGTGAACAGGAGATCTGGTCTTGGGATCATGAGAGCAGAGCAGAAGAGCTGCCCCTACCCCCTCACTGGCTATAGCACTCCTAAGAACTGGTTCTGCACTTTGCCTCAGCAGCAAACACAGCTGGCCTTGATGACAAAGCCATAGGTGAGCCAGCCCCCAGGATATGAGAGTGGAGAGCTGACCTAGCTCCTCACAGGACACAACACTTGGGAGGAGGCCAGCACCTTGACTGGGTAGAACAGTGGAGATGGTTCTGGAAGCGTGTGTACTAGTGAGCAGGTCTGGAGGACATATGGGCAGGAGAGCTGACCCTGCCTCCTGCTGGTGGCAGAATTAGGTGGCCTAGCCTAGGCAGTGCTGGAGAGCTCACCCTGGTGCTGTGAACAAGAGATTCTCACCAGCTCAGCTGCCAGCTATGACCAGGTCCAGGTCAGGACACATGAAAGGGTCAGTCCTGCTTTCCCAAAGCTGTGGGACCTTGTGTGACACAGGGCAACAACAGGATAACTTTGATGACTCCATGCAAGGCTGCAGTATTGATAGTGTCAAAAAAGTCAGAGATCTTGAACTAGGCCAATGACTCATTACAAATGAAAATGTGTGGACAGAAGGATACTCTGTGGGACACACCATGACACACTACAGATTCCATGATGAGATGTTTTCTATGATTTGTTTGTTATTGTCATTTGTGTATTTGTTTGTGCATTTTTTATTTCTGTGGGGGTTTGCAAGGACAAAGGATAGATATGAGGGGAGGGGAACATGAGCTGTGTCACTGGAATGATGATGTGAAACTCACAAAGATTCAGTAAAAAGTTTCTACAACAGGAACACTCTAGTGTTTGAAATATAATCAGTTCCCCATAAACCACTGTAACATCAAAATTGACTCTCTGAGGAGAAATTGAAATGCAGCAAATGGTGAATCTCCTGTGTCTTGATACAAAACTTCCCCTGTAAGTCATAATAAAGATACACCAGGAAAAGTTTCCCTTGGTTTCCATACTCACAGAAACTATTACAAAGAAACTGATGAATAAATAGCCCATATTCTAGAATTGTGTCTTTAGAGCAATGGAATATTGGGTACAAACAAAAGAAACATTCTTAGTACTACCACGTCATTTTCAGACTTCATTTAATCCTAGGGAGAAATCAAATTCAAGGTTCCAGGGCCCTAAGGGACCTGGGGACCCCTACAGCTGAACAGCTTCTGTTGTAAACTGTTGTCTGAGTCCAGGCTTCCTAGGGACAACTTGTAAGGAGACAGTTGTTTGGATCCAGCCACCTCAAGGACAACGACTCCATCTTGCAGGCAGAGTCAAACAAGTTCATGTTTCTAGACCATGGAACAAACACCTATTCCAATTCCCCAAATGTCTTTTTAATTGTCTGGTAACCAGTTAAGAATAGAGAAATCACTGCTATCTAAACCAAAATGAATAAAAATAAAAATATATAACTAATTCCCTGTTATTCCCTAATTAACTACATGCAGCTGACCTGCTTTTCCCCCTTATCACTCTGAACTCCAGTTTAATGTCTAGAAGAATAAATTAAAATCATTGAAGCCAAATTGCCCTGGATAAAGCCCAGTCTCTAATGGGTACTCCCTTGTTTAACCCATAATGTCAAAATATAATTGGATAACACTGTAGCTCCCCACCTCCCTCATTGCTTTGTGTTCCCATCCTTTAAAAATGTTGTACAATCTTCCTTCAGAGACATAGTTCACATTCTGAATTAGCTGCCTCCTTAAGCACTCAGAAAATAAAACTTTCAATTTTAAGCTTCCGAATCCAGAGTGAGTTTTCTCAGCTTCTACCCTGTAGCCAACAGAAATATCTGAGAAAAGGTGAAAATGGAGTTCTTATAATCAACTAAAAACTAATAAGCACATTTACAATGAAACTGAAGATGATGCCAAGTGTTTATATGTTCCCTTACTCATATTTTTCATGTAGAAAATTGTCTCCTATGTATTCATGCACAATACTATTGAGAATTGTTTTTAGTACTTTAACTAATCCAGTCCCCCAAATAAGTATCTGCATGTCTAATACTGAAGGTCCTTTCCTAACTGGTTTTTGATTAATCAATAAGGAGTCAACAGCCAATGGCTAGGCAGATAGATTGAGGTGGGACCTTTATATTTGCCCGGGCTATGAACAGGGAGAGAGAGGAGAGAGAGAAAGAGAGAGAGAGAGAGAGAGAGAGAGAGAGAGAGAGAGAGAGACTTACATTCATGAATCCAGAGGGCTTTGGCGTGTGGCTGGGAGTGTGACCTGCTGGGAGCACAAAATGGTTTAGCTAAACTCACTGCAACAAAACACAGCAAATGCCTGAATGTCAAGTGTAGCGCAATCTCTCCAGATAAGCTATACATTATAAGCAACACATCATTATGCTACCCTTGGAAATTCAAAGCACACTTCTTTACCATCCTGATTGGAAGGATAAGATTCAGTCACTTTAAAAAGACTTTTATAGAAAGAGAGAGAGGGGGGAGGGAGGAAGGGAGGGAGGGTGGGAAGGAGTGGGGGGGAAGGAAGAGGAGCAGCAGGTGGGAGCATACCAGTGTGTGGAAAGCTATCACCTACCAAGATGCATTCTATAGCTGCATTACTTGACTAGAGGAACAGATAATGTTGCCGTGGAAAATATGATTTAGTTCCTTTTCTTATGCTTGAATAAGAGTGTGATTAGTCCTAAATCACAGGGATATTTGTAATTGTCTTTTCTGGATGGCACATGTAGAATAGAAGGCTACAAAATGGGCTGTGGGATGAAGTCACGTTTTTCATCACTAAATGTTTCTCTTTTTTTTTCAGTTAATTTACCATTGTGGGAAACCTCTTCCTCCTCCTATGCTACCCTACCTCTTCTTTTTCTTCTCTCTATACAAGTTGGATCACCTAGAACTCAAACTCTGAGTAAACAAAGATCAATTTAAAGATGGTAGTTGTTTCTCTAAACAACCCTCCCTCTCCTTTTGTTGTGTGTCTGACGTGTGCATGCTTATCTATGAGTCTGTGGTATACCTGTGTGTGAAAGTTGCAATGCAGGCACACAGAGGACAGAGAGATTATCAGGTATTCTCTCTCATTCTCCTAGTGGATTTCCAGCCTGTAACAATCTGAACTCTGGACTTCTCTTTCTAATTTTTGTACATCAAGCACTCTCAAACCTTGGGTCATCTCTTTGGTTGCACCAATATTTTTTTCAATAGAGTCCTTAGACAATACCATTGTCTCTCTTTCCAGTAAAATATCCTTGTTTCCCTCTGCAACTTCTTGAGCTAGTTTTGACTGTCTAAACTACCATCTACAGTATTGTCTTTAGAGTGCCAAACAGCAAGGTCCTGTTAAGCCTTGCTTACAGTACTCCAGGGCTGGCTTTCTACAACTTGTAGCACCAAACTGTTTTATATTCCTGCAAATGAGTCCTGGAGACCTCCAAACTACGTGAACCAATTTAGCAGTCCAGACTCCTCGCCTTCTATCTAAAGGGTTCTTAACTTCTTGCCAGAAAACTATAAACATGCACACTGAAAAAAGTTTTACTTTTTAAATTTTTCTCAAAAATAGGCATGACAACACAGAGCGTCTTTACTTGTCCCTTAAGAAAGTAAATTTTATTTCTCTTTTACTTTAGAATATATTTGTATAAAGTTTGGTACAGATTTTGTACTCATTTTTGTCATAACACATATGACTATAAATTTGACTCTATGCAATACTGAATTACATTCTTATTGCTTCTATAATAAAAAGGTTGTTTTTTTTTTCAAAAACCTTCCTTCTTACCTTCCTTCCTTTCTTCCTACATTTGGGTGGAAAGACTGTCCCCTATAGGTTTATGTGCTTGTGCACTTGGTTCACAGATGGTAGCAGCTATTTTTGTAGGCTGTGGGATCCCTTGAACCTGGGGCTTAGCTGGCAGATACAGGGCTAGAGACCATTGTAAAAGAGCTTATAGAGAAACATTCAGGCTCTGGTTCTGGCCTAAGTCTTTCTGCTTTGTGGTTGTTTCTAGATGGCAAGTAACTTTCAACATGTTCTTTCTACCCTGAGAAGCTCAGTATCCCCTCTGAGCACCTACGTCCCCTCAAACTGTGAGCTATGAAATCCTTCTCCCTTCTTGTCTCTTGTCAGATATTTGATCAAAGAAAAATGACTAATACAGAAAATGGTACTAGGAATGGAGTTATTTCTGTAAGAAATCTGATCTTATCGTTGAAGGTTTGTTGTTGATGTCACTATTGATATTTCATTCATGTTCAGGAATGCTTGCCTATGTGAGTTTATTGCAGCACGTGTATTCAGGAGCCCGCAGAGGTTAGAAGGCAGCAGGTTCTCTTTCCAGAAACTTGTGAACAACATTGTGGGTACAAGAGAATTAACACTATGAGCCATCTCTCAATCCCCAATTTGGAGGTCTTAGGAACAGGTTTGAAGGGAGAATCTTAAAGCATTTAATGCTACAGGCCAAAGAAGCACAGAGTACTGTAAGCAGGCCTGAGTGGAGCACCATGATGGGAACTCTGAAGATCAGGGATCAGAATCCAAATCCACTTCAGAAACATTCTTTTATTTTATTTTATTTTTCGTAGATATTTTATATATTAACTTTTCAAATGTTAACTCATTTCCCCCCTCTCCCATAATCCCTCCCCACCTGCTTCTATGAGGATGCTCCCATTCCCCACACACCCACTCCAACCTCAACGCCCTGGCATTACCTTACATTGGTGAAACAACCCTTCACCAGACCAAGGGCTTTTCCTCCTATTGATGCTGGACAATGCCATCCTTTGCTACATATGTGGATGGAGTCATGGGTCCCTCCATGTGTATTCATTGGTTGGTGGTTTAGTCCCTGGGAGCTCTGGTGACATCTGGTTGATTGATATTGTTGTTCTTCCTATGGGGTTGCAAACCTCCTTAGCTCCCTCAGTCTTTTATCAAACTCCTCAATTGGGGTCTCCTTGTTCAGTCCAATGGTTAGCTGCAACCATCCTCATCTGTATCAGTAGAGCTCTAGTAGAGCCTCTCAGGAGACACCAATATCTGGCTCCTGTCAGCAAGCACTTTTTGGTATCAGCAATAGTGACTGGGTTTGGTGGCTGCATATGGGATGGATTTCTAGGTGGAGCATTGTCTAGATGACTTTTTCTTCAGTCCCTGCTCCTCTCTTTGTCCCTGTATTTCATCCCATGAGTATTTTGTTCTCCCTTCTAAGAAGGAATGAAGCATTCACATTTTGGTCTTTTTTTCTCCTTGGGTTTCATATGATCTATGAATTTGTTCTTAGGTATTTCAAGATTTGGGCTAATATCCACTTATTAGTGAGTGCATATCATGTGTGTTCTTTTGTGACTGGGTACCCCACTCAGGATTATGCCTTCTAGTCCATCCATTTGCCTAAGAATTTCATGTAGTCATTGATTTTTAATAGCTAAGTAGTACTCCATTGTGTAGATGTGCCACATTTTCTGAATCTATTCCTCTGTAGAAGGACATCTGGGTTCTTTCCAGCTTCTAGCTATTATAAATAAGGCTGCTATTATAAATAAGTATTCTCGTTGTATGTTGGAGCATCTTTAGGGTATATGCCCAGGAGTGGTATAGCTAGGTCTTCAGGTAGTACTATGTCCAATTTTCTGAGAAACTGCCAGAATGATTTCCAGACTGGTTGTGCCAGCTTGCAATCCCACCAACAATGGAGGATTTTTCCTCTTTTTCCATATCCTCACCAGCATCTACTATCACCTGAGTTTTTGATCTTCGCCATTCTGACTGATGTGAGGTGGTATCTCAGGGTTGTTTTGATTTGCATTTCCCTGATGTCTAAGGATGTTGAACATTTCTTTAGGTGCTTCTCAGCCATTTGGTATTTTTCAGTTGAGAATTCTTTGTTTAACTCTGTAGCCCATTTTTAAAAGTTATTTAATTCTCAGGATTCTAACTTCTTGAGTTCTTTATATATATTAGATATTTGCCCTCTATCAGATATAGGATTGGTAAAGATTTTTCCCAATCTGTTTATTGTCATTTTGTCCTATTGACAGTGTCTTTTCTCTTAAAGATGCTTTGCAATTTTACAAGGTCCCATTTGTTGATTCTTGATCTTAGAGCATAAGCCATTTGTGTTCTGTTCAGGAAATTTTCCCCTGTGCTCCTGTGTTTGAGGTTCTTTCTTACATTCTCTTCTATTAGTTTCAATGTATTAAATAATATTAAAATCCCCAGAGTCCATTACTAGAAAATTGTGATCTATGAATATTCTTTTTATATTTACAGGTACAGGTACTTCTGTGTCTTCAGCTCAGTATATCCTTACTATGTCCCTTCATCTCCATTTTCAATTAGGAAAATTTATTTCATTGTATATTGTATATAACTTGGGCTTTGTCATTGTTGTTTTAATCTTATACAAGCTCACCATTAAGTTTGGCTTCTCTCTAGGAAGAGACTTGACATTTAAATAGTGTTTAATTCTTTGAAACTATGGGAATTATTAAAATTTTACTGAATGAATTTTGCATTATATGTCCAATCCCTCCCTAGAATCTACCAATAGTCCATCAGGAAGGAGTGGGACTCTGTGAGCCCCTTTCTGACCCATGATTTATTAATAACAGACCTGGTTTTCTGCAGTTCTTGTGGAGGGAATCTCAGCTGCTGTGGGATTATGACTATGTTATCCAGGGTTCTTTTTAAATTATATAACAAAAATGCATTTACATTTTCACAGCTCATTGTGAAAACTGAATTATTCATTGCACTAGTCTCTGGTCATGTTTGAAATTTGTCAATTCATTTGAAATAAACGCAAAGCTCACAAATATACTTCATTTATGAAGATGATACATGATCTACTAAACCTGTTAGACTGATACCTGGCTGTACATCTCTGGTCTCATTTTTTCCTAGACATTTACTTTAGAAAAGTTGTGTTACAGATTCTTTTTATGCCTCTTTAAAATGTAAATCTTCACCTAGCATTTGAACAACTTTGTCAGTCCATGTAAGTGAGTCTCAGAGAACTGAGAATAATCATCTGAAATTTAATCAGCAAGACAGATTGACCTCTGCCCCTACCTCCTGAACTTTGTAATATGACAGGAATCTAATTTCCATAGAACCAATTAGCAAGCATAGACCACTACACATTGAGTAGGCTCCAACAGAAAAAAATTTCTGTCCTTTTACATTAGTCTACAGTTGTTCTTTTTTTTTTTTTTTCGGAGCTGGGGACCGAACCCAGGGCCTTGCACTTGCTAGGCAAACGCTCTACCACTGAGCTAAATCCCCAACCCCCTACAGTTGTTCTTAATATTTCTGCAGCTGCCCCCCACCACTACCATGGAGTTTCTTCACAGAGAGATAACAAGCAAACTGGTAGATATATACATTACTCATTTCTTTACATGTGTGCAAATTTGAGTGCAAACAAATTTAGTAATATTAGAACTAATATAGCAGTAGAAGCAGAGGTAGAAGAATACTTAACAATTATAGGAATGACATCATTTTCTCTATTCCCCAGTATACTCTACTCCTTGAGCATGAGTACACACAGCACGCACACGTACCGAGTAACACAATATACACAAAGCATATCTAGGCTCTCTGCAGCAGGAAGAAAGCTACACCAGTCATCCTTTCCAACATTTCTAATATTGAAATATGCTGTAATCTAGATGCAGAGAGTGGTGTCTTAGGCAAGCTACCAATTCCCTGACCAGTTATGTAAAGAAATATGATCAGTGACTTCATGGTCTTATGGGCCCTTTAGAAGCAGGGTCTTTCTTATCCACTATCCCAAGTGCTGGGGTTAGAGATGTGCACTACCTGCCTAGGGCCTACCAGATTGTTTACAGATTAAAAACTATAGTTCTCCCCGAACAATAACTTAACTTTATGATGTGTCTTGGAAACATGCATTAAAAAATATATTTGCCGACATTTTTCAGGCAACTGCTGAAGATATACGACCCATTATATGTATTAAAATGACTTATGAAATAAAGTAAGTATTCTGAAAAATAAAATAATTTTGCATGAGGCCTGACCAAAATACCTTCAGGGCCTTGGGCTTTTTCCACTTGTCCATGTTAGAGACATAAAAATAGCAAATGTTACTGCAGGTTTTTTTAAGTGCCTGCCTCACTCCCCTTCTGGCCATACATTTTGAGAGATTGGGCATGAAGTTTTAGGAGGTACTTCCCAAGCCAAATTGATAGATATTAGGAGAGAGATCTATAAATCCCAATGTCCTCTTTACAATTTACCCTTCATCAGCCTGGTCAATAATTTTCTCATTGAAGAGAATTTCATGCCCATATTCCCTGGGGCTCTGAGAAACCATTAAAAGTGACAAAGATTGCTAGAAATGGAGGATGCGTAGAGGATCAATGTAAGTTTGGCAGGCATGGCAAAACCACTTCAGCTTATAAATATTAGGAAATCTGTTTTCAAAGCTCATCATCTGGAGAAAGCAGAAGGGAAGAGAAAACCGGTCAGCAATGGTAGGCAACTGCACTCCAGATATTTCAACAGGAATGTCAAGACGGCTTCTGCACTATGGTTACAAACAAACACTACAGAACGCTAGCAGAGTGTGTGGGGTCTTGTAAATTACAGGAACTGAGTAAATGCAAACCAAATCAAATTTAGCAGCTATCCTCCAGAAACTAATCCCAAATACATATCATAATTACTTTGCCACTTAGTAAAATTAAGAGAGTTTTTCCCCTTATCATTGAGAACAAATTTTTTTCTACTTAGGAACTTAAATATTAACTGGTTGATAATGAACTGGTAACTTTAATAATCCAGTCACAATAGCTGCAAGGGAACTAGAAAAACTCTTAACATCACAGTTTATCTGTGTCAAATATATGGGTATATATTCAAAAGAAAGAGGCAGAGTGAGACCACTGAAAATAGTCAGTAGCAATTTTAATGTTCATTAAAATGTATTTTTCTTCTGATGTAAAGGAAATAAACTTGTGTGATATTATTCCTGGGGAGATATGTGTAAACATCTAATCACCTCAGGTAGAGAACTGACAACAGACCAAAGCAAGGCTACCAATAAAGTCCAACTTGGTGAACTAATGTTTACTTTGTTATGCTGCAGAATTATTAATGTAGGATTTACTGACAGAAGTGGAAATGACACAAAGTGGCATCACCAAAGCACACCTCAGCATGGAGGACAACTCATGAAGGCTGGAAACATGGAGCTCACTGTACAAGTGTCAGCCAGCTCAACAGGCTGGACAGCGTCCTTTCCTAGTAGCTCAGTTGAGTCTCTCAGGTTGTCTAAAAACCTCTTAGCAGTTCTTGCTATAGCTTATATAAGCTTGTGATCCAGGGGCTTAGTGAATCTCCTCAGTATCATGGACTTTTTCAAACTCGTGAGTTGTTTACTTCCTAAACTTAACTACCACCATGTTGGATGGAATGCTTCACACCCTCCAAAAACATCCCGTCTCAAAATGATCTTTCTTGTAGGATGTTCTTTTGAATATTCTGTATCTTAATAATGAGCTTCCCCGCAAGATGGATGGTTTGTCAGAAAGGAAATTGCTATATAAGATAAGAACCATGAGTATAAATTGCCATTAGAAAAATTTACATGGTACTTGATGAGAAATGATTGATTTGTTAAAAAAAATAAAGGTTCAATTGCAAAGGTTGGGAAAGAGTATTGGCAATAGAATCTTTAAAAAGAATTTATGATATTTTGCTGAACTTCAACAAATCTAAAGGTCATTAAATTAGTATAGTCAGTAGGATGGCCTTAGTCTTGTAGTTTTCTAAATTATTTTATTATTGTTGTATAGTGTACAGGCAACAGGTGCATGCATGATGGGAAGGCACAGAGATCCTTTGTGGAAGTCAAAGTTTAGAATTTCAGAATTAGATCTCTACTTTCTGCTTTGCTTGGGTTCTGAGGATGAAACTTGACTTGTCAAGCTCATGTAGCAGGCACGTCTACCCATTGATCCACACCACTGTCTATGTTTATATTTTTCTTTCATTTTCTTTTTAAATTATGTACCTGTAGGAGGAGGACAAGTCAGGGTGCAGTACCTGTGGGGACATAAGTGGACTCCAGATCCGCTGGAGTTACAGACGCTTGTGAAGGATTCTGCCTGGTTACTAGAAATCGAACTTGGGTTCTCTGACAGAGCAGTGCAGGCTCTTAACCACTTCAGTTTTTGATTTTAATGAAATCAGACTTCTTCTGTTCAAAAAAATCTTATAAATATATTTTATAGTCTCAACAGAAAAATAATACTATAATTCAATCTTAAAAAATACACAATTCTTACATTTAAAAGAGCAATTCCTAAAAAAAAAACTGTCTAAAGATGCCAATTTTTATTCCAGAATCTAGTGTAACAGAAGGTCAAAATGACGTTCTTTCTACCTTGCATTGGCTGAGTCCCCAAAGGCTGTGAACTCTTTAGAAGACACCAAGTGCTCACACATATTGCAGTAAGATGTTAGCTCATCTGAGAACGAGCCTGGAAAATGTTTCCTGAATCCCATGAGGTCAACCCAACACCCATATACTAAGAAGGTGAAGACAGAGTAGTCTCAGAATTGTATCCATGGCTGAGTTTGACAGTGAGCCATTACTATCCCTGGGAGACAGAAAAGGATGATTTCTTCTATATTCACCCAAACAAAGGGAGCTTCTGATAAAGGGCTCGTTGGGCATCCTTGTTGACCCAGAGCACTGCTATTGGGAAACACCTGAGCACTTTAAGGACCTGTCCTGTGAGGCTTCGTAGCTCCATCTTTGGAAAGATCAAGAAAGCATTTGGGAGGAGGGGAAAAACTGATTCCAGAGTTACCCATAATTTCATTAAAATGCCATTGCAGCAACTATTCCAATCAAAGAAAAAGACTATCAGACATAAAATTGTTCCGGTACATTAACAACAAAGTTTCAGAAAACAATAAAACCTAAGATAATGGTATCAGTTATACTATGTGAATTATTACTTTCAGAAATACAAGGGAGTAGACATGATATACTAAAATGATGCACAAATCTACTTATTGAATGGGGCTACAAAATATATATCACGATTGTTGAATAAAAACTAAGGAAAAAATAAATAACAGCTTAAAGCTAAAGGAAGAGTTGTCTAACTGTCAGTAACTACTGAGTTTACAGACAACAGAAGCTTAAATTCTTATCCAGAAAATGAAGACATCTACTCCACCATCTGCCTCTGTAGACAAGTGTATTTTGTGTGTTTGATCTTCTGTCATTTTTAATGAGAAATGCCCTTCCATAGTTTTAGGCATTACACACTTGGTTCCCAGTTGGTGGTGCTCTTTGGGGAAGGCTCAGGAGGAACAGCCTCTCTAGGGGAAGTGTCTCACTGGACTCCATCTTTTGTACTTACGATTGAGAAGTGACTTCTAACTTCCTACCTGCTACTGGGCCTACTGCTTGCTGCTTTGGTTCCCCATAAGGTTGGACTTGTCACTGTGGAACTATCACTCCAAATAATTTCTTTCTTTTATCAGTTGCTTCTGATTGTGGTGTTTTATCAGAGCAACAGAAAAGTAACTAAGAAAGCGAGATTGTGATCTTCATGTTTTAAATGAACAGCAGAGCCAGGATCTAGTTCCTCGAGAAGCTTGCATAACACCTATACATTCTCCTATTTCTACATAAAACTAAGATCCTAACCGTGTCACTATTTTAAAATAAATATAAAATAGTATGGTAAGAGTGAATTATTCACTTTAAACATTAATAGAAAGAATCTATTTTACTTAAAAGAAACAGTGTTCCTCTAATAATCTCATGCGTGAGGGCAGAAATCATATTTAAGGCCAAAAATAATAAAAAATCATAATAGATAAAGCAGTATGCCAGAAAGAATTCTGAAAGAAGCATTTCTCCTAAGTTGAATGTGCATTAATAGGAAGTCGTATATTATAGGAGAGGAGCTATCATCTTACTAGAATCTTCAAGTGAGTGTGCTGGGCAAATGAGGAGACGTCAAAATAGTGGTACACTGGAAGCCTGAGAAAAAAGTCTGTTGCTTTATAATGCTCTTCGTCTTCTAAAGACACATGACTGCTAAGTAGGTGGTACAATGTATCCTCAATGAACTAAATCAAAACACAAATGGATCTACAGCAGATTTTTCATTCACAAACAAATGTTAATAGCAAGAACTTCAACATGTGAGAGTAAGACTGAGCAAATATGGAAGTCAATATGTATAATACTTTAAAAAAATAAATCAAAGTATATCTTACCAAGAAAAAAAGATAGAATATCACTTGACTAGCAATGGTGCAGGTACTGCCTGTTCATTAACATGGGCAGTGCAAGTGCAGGGACCTCAGCTAAGCGTGGGTGAATACACATGTTTCAACAGTAAAGTTTGATTAACTTAAATCTCTCATATCTTTGATTTTTGGTAGCTGCAAAAGAAACTTATTTTCCTTTAGTTAAAGACCCTTGACTCAAAAGTTCAAGTATGAAATTTAACAGATACAGTTACATATTTGAAGAAAGAAATGGAGAAATGTATAAAAGGTTTATGGAAGGAAGCACAAGAAACAAGGCAGCTCACCATCAATGACCAAGAACAGAGTAGAAATGACAGTTTCCAAAGAAAACCCCTTTAATTATTTGAAAGTGCATATAGTATTCTTTGAACTAAAAGGACAAAAATGCCTAAAATAATTAATTAGTAACTTAGTGTTCTATTAAAATAGAGATATATTAGTTCCCACTATAGTGAGATTTGCACTGGAAATAGATCATTTCATCATTTATTTGTAGTTTGAGTTTGAGATACTTTTAAAAGTTTAATCACTATAGATTATTACTTTGCAGTAATCAGCAATTTCATTCTCTTTACAGAAACCCAAACAAACTAAAAAGAAGATGTAAGAGAGTGGCTGAGAGGACAGCAAAGCCTAGTGCTCCAGCTCGCTCTTGATGGGTCCTAAGTCCATTCATTTCGTCTCTCTAAAGCTTCAGGCTATACTAAAAAGTTTTAGGGGTAAAATGATTGACAGTCAATTACCTATTCAGGAGCTGGAACTCTGCACTTAAGAGCACCAGATGCTCTTCCAGAGGACGCAGGTTCAAATCTCAGTGCCCACATGGCACAAACATCTATAACTCCCCAGTTCCCAGGGATCTGGGGGCCTCTTCAGATCTCTTTTGCCATCAGGCATATATGTGGTGCATAGGCACATATGCAGGCAAAAATTCATACATATAATAAAATAGTAAAATTTTAAAATAGTGATTCATACTTTATAAGTGCAGAAAGGTTTGTGTCTTTGAGAAAGTTACCTTCCCAAATGAAATCAAAGTAAAAATTTATATCGCGTATACATAAAATTTACATGTAAATTTTAGGCTTTCTGAGAATTATATTTTAAAATATAAACCTCTTTTAAGTGACAGAGGAAGACATAAAATGGCACAGCGTGGGTAGGTACCACGTCATGTTTACAGACATTTGTACACCATGTATACATGTATACACTATGCAAGTTTCAAATCATTTGTGAATGTTTATCTCCTTCCAACTTATCTCTTTATGATGAAGTTTTAAAAGCATCTTTTTCATTTATTGATATGTATTACACATTATTTTTATTACCAGCCACCCTAATAGGCAAGCATTATCAGAAAGCCTTACTCTTTCCTACCTGGAATCCACTACAATTGATCAACCTGTGCTCCTCCCTCTCCTACTGTCCCCCTCCTCTGGACCCATCACTCCACGCTCAACCTCTACAATACCAATCTTTACAGATTCAACAAATGAGTGGCATGGGCAGTATTTACTTTTCTGTACCAGGATTATTTTATGTTCCACGATTTCCAGTTTTATCTGTGCTTTTCCATTGTTTTATGAAAGGGTTTATTCTTTTTATTGATGAACAATATTTAATTTTGTGTATTGTACATATTATTCTTTTCCAGTCATTAGCTGATAAATACTTAGGCTGTTTCCTTTTTAGCTATTATGAAGAGCACGGTCATGAAGAGGGAGGACAGGTGCAACTGCTGCACTTGACAATTGAAGAAGACAATACATTACAGAAAACATTTTGAAGGAAAAACAAAAACAGTGTCTTTATAACCTAAAATTCACTTTTCTAAAAAATTTCCAATCAAAAATTCTATGCATTATAGTCATCTTGTCTATAAATATACAGAGTTATGGAGTACAATGTCAGTACACAGATATAATTGTAACTTTATATTTTAGCTTGACTCAAAAAATGCCAAATGATTTACTAATGTATTTTCATTATAGTTTGATGTCATTTCTGTACTTGTGAGTTGTTGTCTTCTTTTCAAGTTACTTGTGTCAGAAATTATATTCATTTAAATATGAGTTATAGTCATGGAGCGGAAGTCTATATATAGGTATATAATTGGTATCTAATTTTGGTTGTCAACCTGGTGACAACTGAAGTTACCTGAAAGAGAGGCAGCTGGATATCCCTATGTTGGATTTTTCTTGGTTGGACTTGAAGTTGCAGACTCACCCTAATTACAGGTTACACAATGTGTTGACAGTCCATGTGAAAGGACAAGAAAGAAGAAGACAGATTTAATTTTTGGCCTGCTTGCCCTCACTGGCAACTTCATCTTCCTGCTGCTGAGACACTGCTGTGCTGGTATTAGAATTTAGTTCTTCAGGTTCCAGCACGAACTGAAACCTGGCAGCTCTCTAGGACCCACCTGAGACTTCAATACCAGATTGGGACTGCTCTGACATCTGGTCTCATGGACTGAACAAGTACTACATCCTTGGCCTTTCTGTCAGGAGCAACCCAGTAATCAGCACTCCTCCACGGCTTCTGCATCAACCTCCAGCTTCCTGTACTGTTTGGGTTCCTGCCTTGGAGTCCCCAAATGGATTATGTGATTCAAAGTATGTAAATCAAATAAACCCTTTTTTCCCCAAGTAGTTGTTGGTCATGGTGCTTCATCACAGCAATAGTAACCCTAACTAAGACAGGATAGAGGACTATGATTGAGAAAACAGCATTAATTAGTGCATTTCTCTATATTTATACATGGTTTCTATATATCACAAAATAGCCATTGAATATATTAATTTATTTATTTTTACATTGTACAAGAAAAACATCTAAGTAGCTCTGCAGTTTAAAAAGCTGAATAAACTCAGTTCCACATCCATACATACAAATTGCAAACTCAAGTTGAATTTGTTTAGAAGACACCAGGGTAAAGAGAGGCTCCCAGGACCCAACAAGGATGACTTTAGCCTAAATGCACAGAAAAGCGGGAGATAGAACTTGTAGAGATCACCTCCAATAAATAGGTATGGCCCCTGGTAGAGGGATGGAGGCACCCACCAGAAATGTTCCTGTCCAAAGGAAGAAAGGGGACAAAAAAATGGAGCAGAGACTGAAGGAAGAGCCATCTGGATACTGCCCCACCTGGGGATCCATCCTGTCTACAGATACCAAAACCTACATTGTTGTGATGGTCAAGAGGTGCTTGCTGCCCGTGGAAGGGGAAGCCCTGGGTCCTGCTAAGACTGAACCCCCAGTGAACTAGACTGGTGGGGGGAGGGCGGCAATGGGGGGAGGGTTGGGAGGGGAACACCCATAAGGAAGGGGAGGGGGGAGGGGGATTTTTGCCCAGATACCGGGAAAGGGAATAACACTCGAAATGTATATAAGAAATACTCAAGTTAATAAAAAAAATAAAATAAAAGGCAATATAATAAGATAAAAAAAAGAGGTGCTTGCTGACAGGAACCTGGTCTGGCTGCTCCCTGGGAGGTCCAGCCTGCAACTGACCAATGCATCTGTGGGTGCTTGGAGCCAACCATCAGACAGAGCTTAGGAAACCTAGTGGGGGAACTGGCAGAAGGACTGGAGGAGTGGAGGAGGATTGCAACCCCATAGGAAGAACAACATAGGCTATCACAGACCATCCGGTGCTCCCAGAGACTAGACAACCAACCAAGGAGTGTTCAGGGAGGGATCCATGACTTCAGATACATATGTAGCAGAGGATGGCCTTGCCTGACAGCAATGGGAACGGAGGCCCTTGGTCCTCTGGTGGTTTGATGCCTGCCCTAGTATAGAGGACTGCTGGAGCAGTGGAGCAGGAAAGTATGGGTGGGTGGGAAAGCACTGTCATAAAGGCAAAGAGGAGTGGAGAGAGGGTGAATTAGAGGGGTAACCAGGAATTGGGATATCATTTGAGATGTAAACAAATGATTAGTAAAAAGAAAGAAGAGAGAAAGAAAGAGGCAGAGTCAGACAGACAGACAAACAAGAAAAGAATGAAGGGAAGAAAGAAGAAGAAAGAAAGAAAGAAAGAAAGAAAGAAAGAAAGAAAGAAAGAAAGAGAGAGAGAGAGAGAGGGAGGGAGGGAGGGAGGGAGGGAGGGAGGGAGGGAGGAAGGAAGGAAGGAAGGAAGGAAGGAAGGAAGGAAGGAAGGAAGGAAGGGAGGGAGGGAGGGAGGAAGGAAGAACCTCTGACTTCTGGTGCTGGCTGGTTTATCATAAGCACTGAATTATATATTTATGCATTACACAATCAAATAAAAAATCCTCTCACACCACATTCTAGCTGGAAAATCTCTCACTCTATTTTTACATTATTTCCCATTTTATACATAGTCAATTGATGGAAAGTTAATAGACAACAAATAAATAGGATATCCTAGCTGGATTTGTTGAAATACCAAGAGTGCTCAAAACAAATCCCCACACAGCATTAGAACAAGGTTGAAATTAGGACCCAAGTTGATCTCGTACCAAATGAGCAATAGGAAGTGAAGATTTGGTACCTCAGTACCTGTGAGTTAAAGCATTAATGATGTTAAAAACCTAGTGCTGTTACAAAGTGGTCAGCTTGGTGATGAGTCTTACCCCAGTGACACAACCTAGATTTTATCTAAGTTGACTTCCCTTCTGTCACTAACTCACTAGTTTCAATCTGAATTCTCTATTTAATTTTAAATCCATTATATGGGCTAGAGGATATAATTGTCATGTAACTACCACATAAAGAAAATCACAGTTTGATTCCAGTTAAAGTGAGATGATTCCTTACTTGCTTCTCATTAAAGCATGAAATTTAATAAATGGAATACCTTGATTTAGTGTTCACCTGTAGTTGAGTTTAACCATATCATGGTTGGAAAACAGTTTCCAAATCTTCAGAGGAAAGAAAAACACCAAGTAGGTTAAAGGAAAGTAAAGAGTAATGCATGCTTAGAGCAGAGACTCCTGTGAGACAAATACAAGAGTGGTTAGTAGAAACTGTTTCCCCCAGAGGGGTTGTTTCTTAATGGAGGAGGAAATATAATTAAGTCAGATTAGTTATTATAATTTGAATATATGTAAGATCATGGGAGGAGGACATGTAATAATAGCCCCTATTCATTCACTAATCCACATCTTGTTCCACCATGTTTAAAGGTTATTTGTGCATATTTAGGGTACACTCAGTAACAGCCTTACACATGGACAGTATATCATCTAGATCGATCTATGTAGTTGACAAGGCCATCGGTATCTTCCAGAGAGAGTGACTTAAGAAAGACAATGTGGGAGGTGCAATGTGACTCTGGAAGTCATACTCCATCAGCTCATCAATACTCTATTGGCTATAGCAGTCCATGTTATCCAGTGTAGAAGTGGGCTGTATGAAGGCATGACCAAAGCAAGGTGCAGATATATAGACAGACTTAAAGACGGACTGCTGGAACTGTAAGAACTGGGTTGCACTATTTTGAAATAAGGGTTCTCATTGGTATATAAAGTCAGATATTTTTAAACAGCAGCTGTTAGGTCTTATTTAGTATTTTAGGAAATTATTTACATTGCTATGCTAAACTGGAATGTTGAAGAAATGATGGAAACCAGAGACATCTGCTGTATTTCAGCTGAAATTTGAAGTTGGTGCAATAATGACTGAAAGGAGAAATCTGTTTAGATTGAAGTCCTGGTTAGAAAGAGTAGCCGTGGAATCTGTTCATTGGCTGTTTGTAAAGAATATATACAGAGTGAGGAAACCTTCCCAGGGGTACATTTGGAAAGTTGATACACACCAGCTATGTTTACATAAAAGAAACAAAGAGAACAGGTTGTGGGAGATCTAAGGTCCCTTTTAAATGTAAGGTTGATAGTTTCGTTTATTAGGTCCTCAAATAGAGATAGAGCATAAGTGCCTAAATATGTAAATGAAGAGTTCAGAGCAGATAATTAAAGCCAGAACTACTAAAGTTGCAGTTTATAGGGAGCCAATGACATTTGAGTAGAGTAGACTCATGTTTATGGAGCTCAACTCGGAGTGCACAGAAGACATTTTATACTTGTTATACTTGCTGAGATAAAGAAGTTTTCCCATTTCCATGGGTCTTATATCATTCTCTCCTTTAGGAAAATTAAAAAAGAAATAAATGTGCTCTCTAAAAGAGGGAAATGGGATATAATATCCTCAGATAATGTGTATCTGCTATATCTGTATATTGTATATCTGCCTCACTAGAGGAGACCAATCAGATTCTGGGTTATGTTGGGTAACAAATAATAGTTAAGATACACCCTCAAGTACGGTTTGTCACATAATTTGTGTGTGTGTCTGTGTGTGTGTGTGTGTGTGTGTGTGTGTGTGTGTGTGTATGTTTAATTACTTTTAATTTTTTACAGTCCAGTCATTGCCCCCCTCCTGGTCAGTCCTCCCACAGTTCCTCATCCTGTCTTCCCCCACCCCTGTCTCCAAAAGAATGTCTACCCCACCAAGGTTCCCCATGCCCTTGGGCCTCAAGTCTCTCCAGGTTAGGTGTATCTTTTCTTTACTGAGGCCAGACCAGGCAGTCCTCTGCTATATATGACGGGGCCTCAGACTAGCTCATGTATGCTGCCTAGTTGGTGGCTTAGTGTCTGAAAGATCTCAGGGCTCTGGGTTAGTTGAGACTGCTGGTCTTCCTATGAGGTGGCCCTTTTCCTCGGCTTCCTCCAGCCTTTCCCTAATTCAATCACAGGGATCTCTGACTTCATTCCAATGGTTGGATGTAAGTATCTGCATCTGTCTCAGTCCTCTGCTTGTTGAGCTGCTCAGAGGATAGCCATGCTAGGCTCCTGTCTGTAAGCACACTATAGCATCAATAATGGTGTCAGGACTTGGAGCCTCCCTTTGAGGTGGATCCCAAGTTGAGCTGATCACTGGATTGTCTTTTCCTCAGTATCCATTTTCATTTCTGTAGTTCTTTTAGACAGGAACAATTCACTTATTTTTATTATACTTATTTATTATATTTAGAAGTATTTGTGATAAGCCGTATGTTCACATTGAGCACCCATCCCTTGTCTTCTTGACAAGACTCTGGCTTTCCCATAAGCCAGCTGCAACATTACTCTACCACAGTTATTAAAGTGATTTAGTCTACTGCATACCTTTAAATCACCAAATCTCATCAAATGTGAATATTGACATCTTTGATACACTATGGAAAGAAACTAAGTATAAATAAATTGTCTGTCAAAACAGAGTCACTGAAAATCAGAGATGCAGAATCAGCCTTGACTGCCACTTGAGAAGAGGGAGACTTTTTCCTACCTGAAATTTTCATTTCACTTTTAAAGCAGAGAATCTGGTGTGAGAATTTTTTTCTCACAATCTTCCTCCATGGCTGGGGATATAGCTCAACTGGTAGAGAGCTTGCAAAACATAGATGAAGTTCTCATTGCAGTTTTGAATATCAGAAAAGTATCTAATAACAGTCCCATTATAAAAGAGCTTAATAAATACTGATATAATTTTAGGAAATCTTATAGGATCATCATTAGGAATTAAGAAGTCATCAAAATGTCTATATACCATCACTATAAGGCAGTACATCTTCATAGATCTGCAGAGGTCAGCTCAAAAGGGTGGGCTAATACCTAGTAATTGTTATATATGTTTAATAATAATAGGAAAAGCATATTAATAGCAGGAACCTTTCCTAGAATTACTTTCTCCTGTGCCTTGCTTAACAGAGTCCCATCATAGATTTTACTCTAAGGTGGTCATCCCAGGAAGATCACCTGCTAGTTATTAAGCTAGTTTTATGACACTTCTGCATGTCAGATTCAAGAGCTTTGCATGGTCTACACGTAAGGCAGATATATGACTCTAAAACTGTATTGGGATACCTTTGTACACCCATTATGTCCTTCTCCATTTCTACAAAATCCAGCCTTATCCACAGCCTTATCTACCTACAAAGTTATGATAATGTTGGCACAGCAGTGAATTGAGACAGTCTTTCTCCTCAATAACAAAAACAACAAATGATCTGGGTGCTTACTTTAAGCAATAAACCAAACATCTCATTTAAAACATCATTCAGTTTTCACAGTAGTCCCATAAGGCGACTGCTTTTTAAACTGCACTTTCATAAGGAAATATTATACAGAATTTAACACATAGTAATAGAGTATTGCAGTTCATACTCAATTCATTGTTATCTTATTCTAGTTTATGCCATATCAATCTAACTACAGCCCCTGGTCTAGCTGCTAGGCTATAGCTCTAGGAAATAAAATGGTCAGCCTTGAATTGGATTACTATATTATACATGTCTATAAATTTATATCTGAATCATAGAAGTGTTTAGATTGTAACCAAGAACCAAAGGAAGAACTTAGGGACCAGAAGATGGAATGGAATAAAGACGAGTGGGAGGGAGGGGAGGGAGTGAGAGAGGGGGTAGCTAAGGAAGGAGGGAGGGAGAAAAGAATAGAGATAGGTTGGTCTCCAAAATTTCCACATAATTTTTATTCTTCTGAGTTGTTCTTCTTAACACAACTTGTAGCAAGCTGCTCTTCAGGTCCCCAATAATCTGCTAGTAATTCGGTGAATTGCCTACTTTGTTATGTTTCAGACCAGTAGAGTCAAGGCACACAATTTACTGGCATCAGTTTTAGAGTAGTCACTAGGACGTTTAAGATATAAAAATATAGGGGTTGGGGATTTAGCTCAGTGGTAGAGCACTTGCCTAGCAAGCACAAGGCCCTGGGTTCGGTCCCCAGCTCCGAAAAAAAAAAGAAAAAAGAAGATATAAAAATATTAGCATTTTGAATATATTACATTAAAGAAAAATCTTAAGATAATACATAAGTAATATCAAAATTGCATCATACTATCAAATCACTTGTTTTACTGTCTCTGGATGTGCAAGATTAACTACAAACCACTGATTTGTTTATTGCCTGTTTTAGAAAGTCACATAGCAATTATAAGTGAAATCCCATGGCTGGAATTAAACAATAGTGCTCAAGTGAAAAGCAAGTAAAGAAAATCAACTTAAAATTTGAGAGCTACAGTGGTTAAGGGCACCAGTTGCTCTTGGAGAGGACCTGGGTTCAGTTCTCAGCACCCACATGACAGAACACAACCATCTACAACTCTAATTCCAGAGGAGTTGACACACTCCTCTGTTCTCCATGACAACAGGCATGCAGGCACACATATGATATACAAAAAAGTATAAGCAAAAGACTCATATACATAAAATCAGTATGAGAATTTAAGTCAAATTATCATGTTTGATATATTCCTTATATAGAACATGAACTTAGCTTTTATGTAAAACTGATACATTTTATAAAATAGTATAATTACTTAGTTCAATTCACAGAAACATTGCTGTCTTTATACCAAATACAAATTACATTTTATAATATGATCAAATTGATATAAATTGGAAGTAACATCTGAAATGGACCATTGTCCTAAAGACCCAGCACATGTGGCACTTAGCCCAGTGACATTGATGGCCCCAAACAAATAGCATCTGCCTCTGGTTTAATGGTCAAGACTATCTACCTCTGTTACCACCTTCTTTTTCTCTCACTCTGTGTGGTATCCCTGAATCCCAACTGTTGCTTCCTATGCACAATCTGTCACTCTTAATAACCACCTGCTTGGAAGCAGTCAATAAAAGTCTCACAACAACAACAACAACAACAACAACAACAACAACAACAACAAAAGGCCCAGGACCAGATGAGTTTAGTGCAGAATTCTATCAGACCTTCACAGAAGACCTCATACCAATACTGACCAAACTATTCCACAAAATAGAAACAGAAGGAGCACTGCCCAATTCCTTCTATGAAGCCACAATTACACTTATACTTAAACCACATGAACACCCAAAAAAGAAAGAAAACTTCCAAACAATTTCCCTTATGAATATCGATGCAAAAATACACAATAAAATTCTCCCAAACCGAATCCAAGAGCACATCAAAGCAATCATCCACCATGATCAAGTAGGCTTCATTCCAGGGATGCAGGGATGGTTTAATATATGGAAATCTATCAACACAATCCACTATAGAAACAAACTCAAAGAAAAAAACCACATGATCATTTCATTAGATGCTGAGAAAGCATTTGACAAAATTCAACACCCCTTCATGATAGAAGTATTTGAAATATCAGGTATTCAAGGCCCATACCTAAACATAGTAAAAGCAATGTACAGCAAACCAGTAGCCAACATCAAACTAAATGAAGAGAAACTTGAAGCAATCCTACTAAAATCAGGGACTAGACAAGGCTGCCCACTCTCTCCCTACCTAGTTAATATTGTACTCTAAGTCCTAGACAGAGGAATCAGACAACAAAGGTGGTCAAAGGGATATAAATTAGAATGGAAGCAATCAAAATATCACTCTGTACAAATGATATGATAGTATACATAAGTGACCCCCAAAATTCAACCAGAGAACTTCCAAACCTGATAAACAACTTCAGCAAAGTGTCTGGGTATAAAATTAACTCAAACAAATCGGTAGCCTTTCTCTACTCAAAGGATAAACATTCTGAGAAAGAAATTAGGCAAATGACACCCTTCAGAATAGTCACAAATGATATAAAATACCTTGGTGTGAATCTAACCAAGCAAGAGGACCACAACTTCAAGTCTCTGATGAAAGTAATTGAAGAAATTCTCAGAAGATAGAAAGATCACCCATGCTGATGGATTGGCAGGATTAATATTGTAGAAATAACCATCTTGACAAAAGCAATCTACAAATTCAAAGTGCCAAATCAATTCTTCGTAGAGTTATTAGGTGCAATTGGAAAAATTATTTAGAATAACAAAAAAAAAAACAGGATGGCAAAAAACTACCCTCAACGATAAAAGAATTTCTGGGGAAATCACCATCCCTGACCTCAAGCTGTATTAGAGAACAATAGTGATAAAATCTGTATGGTATTTGTACAGAGATAGGAAGGTAGATCATTGGAATAGAATTGAAGACCCAGAAATGAACCCACACGACAAAGGAGGTAAAACAATCCAGTAGGAAAAAGAAAGCATTTCAACAAATGGTGCCGGTTCAACTGGTGGTCAGCATGTAGAAGAATGCCCTGTACAAAGCTCAAGTCCAAGTGGATCAAGGACCTCTACATAAACCAGAGACATTCAAACTATTAGAAGAAAAAGTGGAGAAGAGACTTGAACACATAGGCACAGGGAAAAAAAAATCCTGAACAGAACATCAATGGCTTATGTTCTAAGATCAAGAATCAACAAATGGAACTTCATAAAATTGAAAAAAAATTCTGTAAGGCAAAGGACACTGTCATTAGGACAAATGGCAACCAGCAGATTGGGAAAAATCTTTACCAATCCTACATCCAATAGAGGGCTAATACACAATATATACAAAAAAATTCAAGAACATAAACTCCAGAGAATGAAATAATCCTATTAAAAATGGAGTACAGAGCTAAACAAGAATTCTCAATGGTGAAATACCAAATGGCTTAGGAGCACCTAAAGAAATGTTCAACATCTTAGTCATTGGGGAAATGCAAATCAAAATGACCCTGAGATTCCACCTCATACCAATCAGAACAGTTAAGATCAAAATCTCAAATGATAGCAGATTCTGGGGAGAATTTGGAGAAAGATGAACACTCCTCCATTCTTGGTGGGATTGCAAGCTGGTGCAACCACTCTGGAAGCAGTCTGGAGGTTCCTCAGAAAACTGGATATTGTACAACCTGGGGACCCAGCTATACCAGTCCTGGACATATACCCAAAAGATGTATAGCAAGGGCACTGCTAGAAACTATGTTCATAGCAGCCTTATTTATAATAGCAAGAAGCTGGAAAGAACCCAGATGTCCTTTGACAGAGGAATGGATACAGAAAATGAGGAACATTTGCACAATGGAGTATTACTCAGCTATTAAAAACAATGACTTCATGAAATTTGCAGGCAAATGGATGGAATTACAAAATATCATGCTAAGTGAGATAACCCAGACACAAAAGAATACACAAGGTATATTCTCACCAGTAATGAGATATTAGGCAAAAAGCTCAGAATACTCAGGATACAATTCACAGATCATATAAAGCTCAAGAAGAAGGAAAGTCAAAGTGCAGATTCTTCAGTCCTTCTCAGAAGGGGGAACAAAAATATTCACAGGAGGAAACACAGAGACAAAGCTTGGTTCAGAGGCTGAAGGAAAGGCCATGCAGAGCCTGCCCCACCTGGGGATCCAGCCCATATACATAGAGTCACCAAACCCAGACAATATTGCCGATGCCAAGAAATGCAGGCTGACAGGAGTCTGATATGGCTGTCTCCTGGGAGGTTCTGCCAGAGCATGACAAATATAGAGGCAGACACTCGCAGCCTACTATTGATCTGAAAACAGGGTCCCCCTTGGAATAGTTAGAGAAAGGAATGAAAGAGCTGAAGGGGCTGGCAAATCCATAAAAACAACAATACCCACCAACCAGAGCTCCCAGGGACTAAACCACTACCCAAAGAGTACTCATGGACAGACCCATGGCTCCAGCTGCATATGTAGCAGAGGATGACCTTGTTGGGTACCAATGGGATGAGAAACCCTTGGTCCTGCCAAGGTTCGACCTGCCAGTATAGGGGAATGTCAGTGTGGTGAGGTGGGAAGAGGTGGGTGGGTGGGTTGAACATAACCTCACAGAGAAGGGGGAAGGGCAATGGGATGGGGGTTTATGGTTGGGAAACCGGAAAATGGAATAACATTTGAAATGTAAATAAATAAAAAATAAATCCAATAAAAAAAGAATACTAGGCTTTGATGTCAGCTGTTGGCTTGCCTCCAGGACTGCTTTGATTCATGCACACTCCTCCCTGTCCAGTCCTTTCTCCCCACAAATTCATTGCTTTCCATTTCTAATCCTGACTAATTGGTCCAGAGGACAGATGAATCCAACATTAACCACAAAGATCCCTTTCTATTGCTCCCAATACTCTTCAGATATTTTAGAAAAAAAATTGGAATAACTAAGAAGTGAATAAAGTATCCAAAGTTTAAAATAACATGCAACCTCTAGCCCAAAATATATAAACTAGCATGATTAACAAAATTATGTGACATAACATTTGTGTATTTTGATATACTCATAAAAATGTATACTGCTTGCACCACACACCGATTATTAAACACTGACATGGATGGATTGTGCTGGGTTTAAACATGGTGCTTACTCTAAAGTTCTTTTCCTACATGGCTTTTCAACAACTTAGGCATGCAAAAAATGATTTTGAGCAAAGGTCTAAAATAGAAATATTCTGCAAGATATATATATATATATATCTTAAAATTTTCTAGTATGTTCAGTTAGATTTGTAATTTTTTATCAATGTATCTTAATTTGACTCAATATCAAAGATTATTTCAATAAATAATACAAAGCTACATGAATAACTTAACTTTGAAACTAAGTCTCTGAGGCCTTCCCTGTGTGTACAGTTATCAACCATGGCAGTAGGTGCAAGAACCACACTCCTGTACCCAGTAGCCACATAAGATGAATTACTTTACTAGGCACAATTCTAGATAAAGGATGATTTCTTCAACTTCCAATGGGAAGAATAATTTGTATAATAAGAATATATTCCTACTTTAATTTTTAAAAATTATGTATTTCTGTGCCTGTTCATTTGTGCATTTTAGTGGAATTCAGAAGAGGGTGTCACATTTCCCTGACTGTGAGCTGCACGACATTGGTGCTGAGAACTGAAGTTGGATCCTCTGAAAGAGCAGAATGTGCTCCTAACCACTGAGACGTCTCTTTAGCACCCCGTTATCTGAAAATATTTAGTGGGTTCTAGCAATTGAATTCAGGTCCTCAGACATATAAGATAAGGAATTTTACCTACTGACCCACTTAACTGCCCAACAATATATTCTTGAAGGAAAATAAGACCCAGTGTAAGGCAAAGCCTCAAATGGTAAAGTGCTTGAAGCAAAAAGGGACATTTAGATCTCCAGTACCTATGTGACAGCTTGATGTGCTGGTGTACATCAATATATTCCCAGTTCTTCTGTAGGAGGCTCAAGATAGGATGATACTCTTAGCATTTGTCAGCTAGTTTAGCAAAATCAATGAATTTTAGATTTAATGAGAGACTCTATCTCAATATATATGTATCAAAACAGACACCTGATGTTCACTTCTGCTCTCAGCAAGCATGTATACACATATGCACCCAAGCACAGGCACAGATACATGCAAAGACATACAGGTAAATACACACACACACACACACACACACACACACACACAGAGACACACATACACACACACAGAGAGAGAGAGAGAGAGAGAGATATCTTTTTCACAAAGCTCAAGCAAGCAAATTACTATTCTCTAAAGAAAGTAAATGACTTAATTCTTATTGAAACAACTACCCATAGCACAGTTTAGGTTAGGTAGTATCAATACACAAACATAACCTATACTTTTGCATTCTTGTTGATTTGTTGATGCAAGATAAAAATTTGAGAGATTCTCGTTCAAGGCATTCATCTGGATACATGTTTCACATAACTTTATCTCAACCTTCATTGTGGAAATACTTCCCTGAGAAGAGAGATGACAATTTAATGGAACTGTATATGCAGTGCGAAGAACATACAAGAGGCCATTAGAAAGAGAGCATTTTCAATTCCGTTTGCAATTTCAGGGATGACAAAACAGTTCCATGAATTCTTGTTTCCTTAATTAACTTTTTATGCTCTCCCTCCTTCCTTTATCTCTAAGCAACTCCAAATTTAATGAGAATTGATCCCATCACAAGAGTTTTCTAGGTTGAAATCCAAGTTTTTAAAGGTAATTTTAGAAAATGCTTAAATCTATTAAAAATTATCTGACATTAACTTTAAAAGCCAACACCTATCAATAATGGCATGTGTAGGAACCAACAATAAGTACATATATATTTATTCATTTGTTCATGCAGCTGACATTGAATAGAAAATTGTGTCATATGGTATACATGGAGGAGAAAAAAGTTTAAACATAGGTAAAAAAGTTTTTACTCCATCAGAAGAGCTCAAATTGTCCACACGGTGTGCTCAGCAACCAAAGGGCGCTAAAGAAGTAGCTGCGGATCAGTTAGAAGAGCACCAAGAAAACACCCAACATTCCTTGCGTTCTATATGGTTGGCTCCGCAGGTACAAAGGTGAGCCTGAAAAGATCCGGGCGAGCACATGACATCTCAATTCCCAAAGCAGCCATACTCACAAAGATTTGGAGAGTTAACAGAGCAAGAAACAAAGCTCTTGACCTAAGCAGATGCAGACTGCAAAGAATCTGGTATATGCACTGGATGAGAAACCATGGGTGAGTTTTATGTATAAAGGTGTTTTACTATACTGGGCACTATATTTATTACTGTTTCATTGCCTAATCAAGTGCCTGAGACTGAGCAGTGCATAGTTGGGAGGCCGGAAATTCCAATAGCATGGCAAGTGGCCTATGCTTGCATTATGTTATAAAGGATAGCAAAAGTAGATATGAGCTGGGAATATCACACGGAAATCTGAAAGAGACCAGAGGAAAGGAAGGATTCAGCTTTCATGAAAACCTTCTCAGGAGAATCAACCAAGGACCAGAGGAACTGCATGAAGTGTGCCTGAGAGCAGTGACCCCAGTGAACCAATTGTATTGCACTGAGATCTGCCTCTTACAGATCTGTTACTCCCAATACACTGTCACATTAAGAATGAAGCATTCCCTACAGAAGCCTGTAAGGGACAAACTCCTCCCC
Source organism: Rattus norvegicus (assembly GCF_021556685.1). Lineage (NCBI taxonomy): Eukaryota > Metazoa > Chordata > Mammalia > Rodentia > Muridae > Rattus > Rattus norvegicus. Next base: position 47,646,540 of record NC_141551.1, read on the forward strand.
GCCATAGCAGGGCTACCATGATCCAGATCAATATTGGAAAAAAGAAACTCATGTGCATCATGACACACTTTAATAATTGGTGGTGGACAGTTAGTGAACATGGTAAAATAAAAGAATAATTTCACAATATAGCAGGGTTTCAAGATAGAATAAAATATGTTTAGCAACATATTGATATGGAGAGCTATAAGAATATGTGTGATAAATTTTAACACATTCCCTATGCCAGAACTTGTAGTTATTTCCATAATTGAGAAAGTTAACCTTCAGAGAAACTGTATGAAGTAACTTCTATGAAAATCCAACTTGAGTTTTGTAGACACACAGAGAAAAAAACAGATGTTAGAGCAAGAGTTATAGACGAAAATTTGCACCAACCAGACCAAACCAGGAGTCCTGCTGTGTTATTTTTTCATAAGTTTCTGGGATGACCAAGTGTCAACTGCAAAGCATGGCTCATTAATTGAGAAGATTGATGACAGGGCTATGCTAGGTACTTCACAGGCTCCCGATCTACCTCACTGCGCAGTGTGCCAGCCAGAGGCCAGAGATACTTGTAAGTGAAGAATAACAACTTGTATTTTTAGAGGGGAGGTGATTATAGGAAAGAAAACCTCCCAGGAATAGACTAGGAAGTTTTTGTGATAAAACATTCAATTTTATTGTACACGGTTATTTAATGCTCAACGACAGTAGCAGGAGAACGATGTGTCTCAGCAGCCAACGACCTAGGCATCTTCAAATGGTCTGAGCATCCTCAAATAATGGTTACTTTTAGGCAGAATGATATACCCAGTTCCATTCAGTATCAGAGATGCACAGCTAATGAATAATCTATTAATTTCACAAGTATTTATTTACCACTATTCCATGCATCACATTGACACAGGGCATGTAAAATGGATCAGTGAAGAAAACTGTGAAAAATAATGTTTTCTGAATATTGCTGCTCTTGCAGTTTCACTCACATGTATTTTAGAGTAATGTTCTTTGTAATCAAGGGTCAGGGCCATGAGTTGTGGAAAAAGAGATACTAAGTAACTTTGGAAACTAATTTGTTTAAGTGATATATGCTCTCCCTCTCCCTCTCCCTCTCCCTCTCCCTCTCCCTCTCCCTCTCCCTCTCCCTCTCCCTCTCCCTCTCCCTCTCCCTCTCCCTCTCCCTCTCTTTCTCCCTCTCTCTCTCTCTCCCTCTCCCTCTGCCTCTCCCCTCTCTCCTCTCTTGCACATATTTGTGTGCTCTCTCTCCATACCTAACCGATTGGAACAGAGACAAGAATGCATGACCAGAAACAGATACTCATTTCTACTCATTCCTCATTTCTGCATGGTAGATATTCCCATTATTTCTGGTTTTAAGGCAAAGGTTATTTAATGAGTGGTTCATAGAAATTCGTTAGCATCAGTTTTTGCACATTAGCCTATGTGCTAATTATCACACATTAGCCTGTGTGCTTCACAGAAGTGAAGTATAAGGGATTATATTCACTGATTGAGAGAGTTAATATTGTTTAAGCAATAATTCCCTTGAAACTCTTCATAGACCTAATGATTCTAATAGAAATGTCAGCAGCATCTTTGTGCACATTGTTAAGTTTGAACAGCATGTGGAACTCGGCTCCATCTTTATCCCTGCACTTCCCGTAGGCAGGGCAAATTTTGGGTTGAAGGTCGAGCGGGTTAGTGTTCCCCTCACTCCACTGGAAGTCCACACACCAGCAGCATGTGGTGGCCATTTCAGGCTTCATATCCCCAGCTGCTAGAGTCACCCCATAGACTCCTGGGAGCCACCATCTTCTCAGAAATGCCACCTACCAATCTTTGTTCTTTCTCCCAGACCTTTCCCACCCCCCATTCTCCCCACACCTAATTCCCACCCCCTTTCCATTCCTCTTCCACCCAGATTCCTCCTTCCATTTACTTCCTATGTCTATTTTATTTTCTCTTCTGAGTGAGACTCAATCATTATCCCTTGGACCATCTTTGTTACTTAGCTTCTTTGGTTCAGTGAATTGTAGCATAGTCATAGTTCATTATTTTATAGTTAATATCCACTTATAAGTGAGTACATAGTGTGTGTGTGTGTGTGTGTGTGTGTGTGTGTGTGTGTGTGTGTGTGTGTGTGTGTCTGGCTCTCTGTTACCCCACTTATTTTACATTCAGATTTGTAGTATAGATTGAGGGAATAGCCAACCAATGACTGGCCCAATTTGAAACCAACACCATGGGAAAAAGATAATCCTTGACACTATTAATAATACTCTGCCATGCTTGCAGATAAGAGACTAGCACAACTGTCTTCTGAGGGGCTTCATCTAGTAGCTGATGGAAACGATGCAGTGACTCACAGCCAAATAATAGGCAGAACTCATGGAGAGTAGAAGAGTTGAGGGCCCATCCTTGGTGAAGGATTAAGGAAGTCTTGGGGATCAAGGGCACCACAAGAAGACCTGTGGAGTCAACTAACCTAGGCTCTTGGGGACTTACAGAGACTGAACCATCAACCAAGGAGTATGCATGGGCTGAACCCGGCCTCCTACACACATGTAGCAGACATACAGCTTGTTTTGCACATGGACCTTCTAACAATTGGAGGAGGGGCTGTCTCTGACTCTGTGACCTCATTTTGGATCCCATTCCCATAGATGAGCTGCCTTGTCTGGCCTCAGGAGAAGATGTCTTTGGTCCTGCTGCAACTTGATTTTCTGGAGTGGGAGCAGATAGAAGTGGTAATTGATGCCCATAGGTGCCTGCCCTTCTTCTCAGAGGGGCAGGGGGATGGGGCAGAGGTGTGAGGGAAGGACTGGGCAGAGAGTAGGGCTGTGTTCAGGTGATAAAGTGAGTAAATAATAAACGGAAAGAAAAAGTATGAGGGGAGGTAAAATAAGTAGAAGAGAGAAAATTCAGAAAAGACAAACGAAAGAGGTGGCTTGACCTCAAATGATTCCAAGACTTATTGGAAAGTCACAGTAACCAGCAATCTGTGCCACATGGAGAAATGAATGAAAATATGGGTACGTGGGATGAACACAGGCTTCAGAAACAGATGCCGTCGCACATGGACAACTGGGTTTTGACAAACACATAGTTCAAGAAATAATAGATGTCTCAATAAGTGGCACCACGGGACATTGTTGCAGTAAGATTAAAATGCGGCCGAACTGGTCCCCTCATGTTCTCACTCGATGTGGATCCTCCGGAGCCACGTGCTCCAGCTGCTTCTCTGCCAGCCGCTACCACACACTGTTCCCTTGATAGGTAATTCAAAAGATTTTTTTTAATTATTTTTTTTTTAGTTTTGGTTCTTTGACCAGGAACCGAACCCATGCCATGGCGGTGAGAGCGCCAAATCCTCACCACTAGAGTTAGAAGAAGAGAGTAGAGTTTACTGAAATCCTATGGAGATTTTCACCTGTGATTCAGAACTAAGATGGGTTAAAAATATCCTTTTTAACTTTTACTGCAACAGGTGTGTTGGGCAAGAAAGTTAAGATTATCAGCCTAAGAGTTAGAGAGAAAGTTTTATTTTCTAAGTCCGAGGGAGCCAGCAACTTGTTGAATCATATGATGTCTCAAGCATGGAAACCTTAAACAAAAGACACACAGGTGCAGTCTAGGCCTGCAGGCTCTAGGTCCCCTGCTGTGATAAGGACTGGCACCTCGGAGAGTTAGAGATTAGAAACTGCTTGCTTCTTTAACAAAAGTTGTTTGGAAAATGATTTAATTTAGGTTTGCATTGCTTTAAAGATAGATGAAAGAATTAATGTCCTATTAAGTCTTACAGGATACTCATATTCTTTTTAACATGGGCTCCACAGGAATTTTGGGTTAAAATTCTGGTTTGACAAGTTGCCTGCTTCTTAATGACAGGTATTAATAGAAATGTGATTAAATTTGTTTTTATAGTTAAAAAGAGAAAGTACAGAGTTTATCCAAATCACAAGATTTTTGCAGTTCCCAACTTAGATAGGGAAAATTAGTCACTGACTCCAAGTAGAGAGTGGTGATATTTACAAGTTAATAAGGTTATTAAAAATAGAAGTCTGTACACCAGGCAGAAATGAATACAGACATATATTTTGGAAGTTATTAATAAATAAAAATCTGATGCTCCAGATCGATGTATTTTGGGCTAAAGTCCTGGTTTGATAAGTTGATTACTTCTTCTTGGTATTGGAATTGTTAGAAGGTGTTTAATTTATGAATTACCCCCAATAAAGGCCATATGGCTCGATGATGTCGACTAGCGAGGGTTTGTGGTTATTTTTGATATTTACCACAACAGGAATCTCAGGTTCTCTTAATGTGGGCTTCATGGGAATTTTGGGTTAATTTCCTGATATGACAGATTAGAGAAGTCTAAACAGGTTCATACCCTATTGTTTAGCTTACTTCTTCTCTAAAAAAATTGTCTTAATTTTCATAATGGGTGTGATTTTGAGCCTTGCTATGTTATTCCTCTGGGAGAGAGTGCAAGATACAAGCTTTTATGGTTACAGACTAAGGAACATGATATCTTGGGAGAAAAGTTTGGTTGTCCTTGTGTTTTTAAATGATTAGGCTCTGGACACTTTCCAGAGTTATATGGATGAGATTTGATAGAGGAAGACTGCCTGAAGACCTAAATTCAAGAGAATCTAACAAAAAGATACCTTGATCCTAAACTTTAGTCTTGAGAATTCTATATTGCAGAATGTACCTGCTCTCAAGATTCCTGATCTCAAGTATTTTAGCTGGGTCCAGTCAAGACAGACACATCAGGCTACTACATTCATTCCATTTTCCCTACCCCAACCCCACACACCCACCTATAACTTGAAGAAGCCATTGAAGAGTCATCCCCTGATACCCTGGACTTTGGGGAGCTGAAGCTGGTTATTCTAAGGTTGTTTTTATGAGGAATTTTTAAATGGTCATAATCTAATAGGGAGGAATTAGGTAGATTGATTTGTACAGCCATAATCTCATTTGGTAACTAAGATAAAGTCATATTTTTAGTATAAAACTTATTTGTTATAAAACTTTTAAAAGTACAAGGCTTAGATCCAGTCCTATAACTACGATTATAAACTGTTTTTAGATGATTATCAATACAAGTTAAGAGCTAGCTAAGAAACTCATGGTTCTGAGTAATTAAAAGGGTGTTTTTGTGATAGTTCAATTAGAAATGGCCAAGAGTAGTCAAGGCCTAACAGTACAGAAATATCTGGTGTAGATAGATAATCTTTAAAGGCATCAGAGGTCTACAGAATATAATATTTATGGACATTTCTATATTAGAGATCATTTGACTAGAGATCTGTCTGCTCCTGACAGCACCCCTTCTTGCATTCTAAGAAGAAATTGAGCATCAGTGGAGTTGTTCCAATTGTGGCAAGATAGCCACTATTGCCTATCCATCTGCATCAAAATCCTGTCCAGGAAAAAGGCAAATTACGCAGAATAGTGGACTGATAATCCCTGCCAAGACAAGAGGGTAATCAGCTCTCCAAAATTCTGCACTACAAAAGTCTGTCAGATGATCCTGGACCAGAAGGCTGAAGACTGATGCTCCAATATTTTGAAGAATGAGGGACTGTCCAGGTGATCAGCTATAAATTGACTAAATTTTAGAAGCTATGCTTTGTGCTCATAATTTCAGGTAATATTAGTCATTCTCAGATTTCTGACAGAGTTGAAGACTAATTTAGTCCCATAGCATACCCAATCTAACTAACATTGAGAAAAGATAGTCATTTCGATGATTTTCAAATGGTAATAATTGCACATAGCTTACATTTGAGAAAAAAAAGTTTTTTTAATTAAACAGAAAGAGTAGGATGATGTCATTATGCAGCAAGGCAGGTCCAGTAGGCAAAGAAAATGTCTAGGAAGGAGGGAAGAGGAGGAGGGATGAGGATGGCGCCTACAAAGGAGGATGTTCAGATTTAGGTGAGTTGATCGATTTTGTATTTTCTAGCTGTGTGGTTTATATCTTTATCAATTGGCAGTGAATTTATTGTGTGGATGAATTGTGCATTGAGAATTTAACATGTAAATCTAATTGCTAAATTACAAGTTTCTGGAACTTTGATTTACCAGGCTAAAGAGGACAGTGTGTGAAAGAAATAGGTGAGAGGCAGTTGGAGCACTCGGATCTGATTCTTTTGCCTGCATGGAATGAGAGCATGTAAGGGCCTGCAGAATGAGGTGTGTGTGTGTGTGTGTGTGTGTGTGTGTGTGTGTGTGTGTGTGTGTGTGTGTGTGTGAAGCATGGTAACTACTGCCTGGGGGACTGCACAAAGATGATGGCTAAAAGGGAGACAGCGGGGCTGGGGGGGTTGGATGGATTGCGGACAGCAGAGTAGCAGCCAGAGTGAGCAGACCTGGCTAGGGAGAACTGAGAGAAAACGTTCATTTGTAATTTTTACCACAACAGACATTTACAAACAAACTATAGGGGCTGCAGATTGTTAACCCTGGCATGTACAAAGAAAACAACAAAAAATGAAGTAAAAAGGAGGGAGAGAAATGAACTGAAGAAAGGAAGGGGGAAGAAAAGGAGAGAAAGGCAGAAGTGAGGGAGAGAGGAAATGATAGAGCAGGAAGGGAGGGAAGAAGGAGAGGCAGGAAGGAAAGAAAGAAGATGTGAGGGAAAGAAGAAGGTACATGATCTTTACTATATACCATTTTCGAAAATTAGGTCAAAACTGTCATGTGTCATGAGTTAAGTATCAAAGCTAAAAATTTGTGAAAATGTTACCTAGACTTGAGTGCTAGATGAAATATTAGGAGAAAATATTTGATATTTCAGGTTAATCAATACAGCGAAAACAAAGCCAAAAATTTAAAAAGACTAAAGCTGCTCTGGTAGCTGCTATACATAGTCATTGTCTAAATGGTAAATAGCAATTGCTTGTCTCAGTCGGGATTCCTCTGTCAAGATGACTATGTTAGTACACTCACTCACACCCATACTCATATACATGCATACACTAAGTCACACACTCACATACACAATGAAAATAATAAAAGTAAACCTTTTAAAATTGCATATAAATATATCATAGATGCCTTGCTACTAATTCTATGTTACTAGCACTTAATTATCCCCAGAACACCCTCAGAATAAAGTCTCAACAAATTCAAATTCATCATCCAAGGATCTTTTCTTATCTTCTGTTTCATATTTCCTAATTGGTGATTCTCTGAATATTGCTGCATACCTGATGTTTCTGGGAAAACATCAGCTGCAATGGCATTGACCATATCTTCTATTTGGAATACCAGGATGCAACCATAGTGCTTTGTCTCTTGCATGGCTAAACTATCAAGGGATATGAAATGCTCTCTGACAAGAGTCTAGAGGAAGTAGTATTATTACTACTAGGAATTATAATGCTAACAGTGGTATTACTACTTTGAAGAGAAGTAATACTCTTAACCTCATATTAGCTACATGCAGAACCAAGTGAAAAGTGGGGAAAGTAGGAAGATAAGGAGGAGGGAAGAAAGAAAGGGAGGAATGAATGGAGAGAAAAAGGGAAGTATATATTGGTATTTTTCCTCTACACAAAGAGAAAATACTAAACAAGATTCATTTAGCAATGTGTAAGGAACACAATACATTTTGGTTTTAGAATACATTTCAAAATTGTACATGTAATGATTAAATATTATGGGAATTGAGGAAAATATCATCCCCATAGATTCATAACATTGACAAAAGAAACAAAAACTCCTGTAAACTACAAACAGAAGATATTTTCCTGCCCTGACTTATAAAAGGGGGGGGATTTGAAGTTCTATATACCTACTGTTAGTTTTGTTTTCTGTGTATGTATTTGTGCTAGCAGGTGTTCATGATATATATATATATAGATAGATGGATAGATAGATAGATAGATAGATAGATAGATAGATAGATAGATAGATAGATAGATAGTTAGAGATAGACAGACAGACAGACAGACAGATCTCCTAGGAACATTGTTTTTTGAAAATAGGGTCTCTCATTTGCTTAGGGCTTACTGCATTTGATAGCCTGACTATCAAAGAAACTCAAAGGTTTCCCTTTCTCTGTCACCATATCAGTGGGATTACAAGTGCACCATGCCTAGATTTCTTGTGTGGGTTCTGTGGCTTGAACTCAGGTCATCAGGATTCTTCAGAAATCACACTTCTCACTGATTTATCTGCCCTGACTCCTTTTTTCACTACCTCTATGTAAGTGAAAGTCCTATTCAGTAGATTAGAGTAGGAAAATAGAAACAATAACAGAAAAAATAGGCAGGAAGAAAAGGAAACCAATTCTGATTGCAAAAGGTATGACTATGCAATAATCCTGAGGAAATTGCACAATAATATTCAAAAGGAGGGTTCCAGAAGCAAGTCGAGTTTCATTTCTAAAACTCAGTTGGAATGTCTCCAGTCGCACGGACAACTGAACAATACACAAACGAAAGTGCAGGCAAAGATGGCTCAGTGCTGAAGAGTTCACCCTGCTCCTGCAGTGGGCAGTTCTTCCAAGAATTCATGTCTGGCAGTTAACAACTGACTACAGCTGAAGCTCCAGGAACTGGATTCCCTCATCTGACCTCTGAGGGTTCTTGCATTCTGGTAGACATGATGTACACGCACACACACACACACACACACACACACACACACACACACACTTTCTCTCACACACACTTAATGAAAAGTTTTAAAATTGCAAATAAATATATCATAGGGCATAAAATATATAAAATAAAATGGATCAGAGATATGATGCTCTCCCAACATGGGTGAAAGAACTTTTAACTGCACACAGTTGAATAAACAGATATATCAGGTACTCAGTATTGCTACTTACACTGTAACACAGTATGCAACACAATGCCAATCACTACGTGTAGAACTTTTTCACATAGTTTCACCAGCTTATCTTAAAATTTATATAAAAATGAAAGAATAAACATAGCCATTAAAAGCAAGAAATCTGAAACATGTGTCAAAGCTTACAATAGATCAATATAATGTGATATTTACATGAAGATACAAACTTGTTAATGAACAGTATATACATTTAAAAATTTAAATTTTTAAAACTGATTTTTTTCATAAAGTCAAACTGATAATACAAGGAAGTCAATGCTTTTTAATTAAAAATTTGGGAATAATAAAGTATTCATATGGAAAAAGATTAATCTTGTGCTCTGTACCATCCAATATCCCTAAATTAATTAAAAGTATGCTATAAATTTTAATGTAAGAGTTACAGCCATAAAGCTTTTAGAACACAATATGAGAAAATATCCACACAAATTATAAATGGTGGTTAGAGCTATTTCCTAATCATAAAAGCCTGTAATATGAAAGAACAAAGTAGATTAAACTAATCTTTTCCAACAATGAAAGCCCCTGTTACTAAGTCAGAAGAGATCACTGAGAAACCAATGGGCCAATCCATGGGCTGAGAGATAATTGCCCAGAATGCACCTGTCAAAATCATGCATTGAGATCAAATTATGTCTTCTACTCATTAATAAAAATGATAAAGAAGTTAATAAATAAAAGGTAAACTATCCGAAGAGTTGGAAAGGTTCATAAGTAGCTGAAAAGCACGTACAGACTTGTTCAGCAGCTCTACCGTGGGCCTAGGTGAGAAACAGAAGTCTGGCAACACTGACTGCGGAGAGGGAAGTTCACAAATTGGTACTTCTACACACCGTTGATGTAGAAGGAACAGGGAAACGCTGAGGAAATGTGTGAAGAATGCCATAACTGAATACATGTCTACCCTATGTTGTGTGTATGAGTGTGAAGCAGTCTGTGAAGATGTTTCTATGCTGATGATGATGCCTTATCTACATAGGGGTGTATGAGTGGGTGCTTTTGCTAGGGTTCAATGGACATTAGACTTACACCATACCTTTCACTGGAAAGTTAGCTTTACTAAAATTACTAAGAGCAAACTGACATCTAAATGGAGTTTTTGATCTGTTTGATGGGATGTGACAAAGTGTCTTGATGCTTGAAGTTTACATAGAAATCTGTATTAAGGAATAAATATTCAGGATATAGGATGGCTCTAGAAGATCAGGAAGAACTCACTGAATGAATTTACCACACGCAGAATGACTTTCAAGGAAATTGAGCTATATTCGCAAACATGCAATGCACAGAGAAGGGAGCACAAACTTTAGTGAACACATACAAAATCATCAGTGTCATCATGGAAGATGGGGAAAATTGGTCAGCAGAGTGCCATGAGAATGAAACAATAGAATGGGAAGGCCTGAGTTCAGTCAAAATTTGAAATGTCAAAGGAAAAGAAACAGTTCCTACAGGGAATGCTTGAGGTGGGGAAATTGGTGTGGAAAGCAAGATCTAACAGATACAAATACATGCAAGCCCTTGCCTTTACATATCCCCGAGAAACTCTTGGCCTCATTTTCAAAATGGCAACTGTAAGAGCTGTATGAAAACCACCACCAAACAGGATAATTGATGAACATATACTATGCAGCAGAACAATTGGATGAACTAGATCTGACCCAAAATAAGTAAGTTTTGAAAATTTAATACTGGCACAACAAAGTTGTAAAACAAACCATACTGTGTGTTCCCATTAGTGAAGAATTTCAAACTACCAACTAATATTATATATTTCATATATGTACTGGTGTTTTATATGTATCACAGAAATAGGGAGATTGACAGGATCATGACCTAAGACTTCTTAATAGTTTTACTTGTAGAATTCACTTCTAGAAATATCTAAAAAGCAGGACATTCTGTGATATCCTTCCTACTTGAAGGACAGCTCTCCCATTCTTAAAATGACAAAGAAGACTCTCTGTTGGCCGTAAAAACATCTGGGTGTCTTGAAGATGCCATTAGATACTTGTTAAGTCTCATAATGACTCATCAGAAATTTCATAAATATTTGAATCCTTATAATCTTCCTTAGAAAAACTCCAGCGATGGCTTTCTGCCTAATTGGCAAAAGTAAAAGAAATAGCCCCCATTGATAGTCAAAGATTACCTCTAGGTTATTGAAAAGCTAATTGCACAGATATGTCACCATACTGGCTTCAAAGTACAGGTTTCCGAAGTACATTTGTGCACACACACACACACACACACACACACACACACAGTGAGAGTGAGAGAATAGGAAGCATGGAATTTATAAACATCAGCCTCTGGGTAGTGGTTGGGACAAGAAGGGAAGTCTTGTGAGCTGTGAGCATTCACTCCGTGGGGTGTGATTTAATTCCCTTTCAAATTGATATGAATATGGAGATGAGGCAAGGATGCTCCATCAGTTTCTAGATGCCCATGCATGAAAGTAACAAGATATAAAACATAAAGGTAACAAAAAAGAAAAAAGCATTTATAATGAAAACAGAAGACAAACTATCCTCCCACACCACTCTCTTATTCAAGAGTGATCAGACTGATCCCCAGCATCCCAGGAACCTTAGGATATCAGAGATGACAGGAAGACACAGTGAGGGAGAGACATCTGCTTCATGTGCTTCACAGGTATTGGTGTGGAAGTGCTGTAGCCCTCTTGAGTGCTGTGCCCAAATAGTGAGGCAATTATCTACCCACTACTAGACAACTATAAAAAAATTACTTCAAAAACAAAGGAGTTTCAGCCATGCATATATTGGACACCTCAAAAGTGACCAGAGGGCTCATTTCAGAAAGGATACACCATGAGCAGAAAAGGCTGAATAGAGACAAACTACAGCCCGAGTGCCAACACAGGTCCTCATGTTATGGGGACTCATGGTTGTGTGCCTGAAACAGGCCCAAGAAATAAGTAAGCCAAGAGAATTTACGGATTTCAGTGTCCTAAGGGGACTTCAATGAAGTCATAAGAAGCAATTTTTACATAATTTTGGTTTCTTCAAACACATTCGCCAATATTCTCATGAATTTTATAGTCAAATGTTGTTTAAAGAGACTTGTTTGTGTGTTCCTTGTTATCTCTCATCTCTAAAAGAAAATTAATTTATAATAGTGTAAGCCACCTCTCCGGTGTTAAAATTCTAAACACTCCTCATCAATACTTAGCACAAAGAATTTGTGACAGCATCAAAATCTCCTCTAAATGTCTATGCTTGTGTCCATAGACAAATGCTACTCCCAGCCTTTGTTAGAGAAACTTGCCTTTGAAATGGCTAACAGCGAACACATGACTGCTCACACTGATGAAAATAAGTGAGAGTTGAGTGCTCAGACCTAAACTGAACAATTGTACCAACTGTTCTAGGGCTCAGACAACACTGAGGACAAGGGGATGGAAAGAATGGAAGAGTCAGACGATGACGAGAAGGGCTGTGAGGTTCTTTCCTCAGGGCCTGGAACAACTACTCTAGTCATGATTTCACAGTGGCCTCAACTGCCTACACGGGGCCTGCATAAGCCTAGGCTTGTAAGGAACTGATTAGCACTGGGGAAAGGGACAGTGCTGTGTCCAACTAATAGAATGTAGGAGGAAAGGTTTACATTATCTTCATTTACACAGCAATTGCTGATGCTATGAACCTCCAAAGGAAATCCAAGGTCACATCAGTGGTTCTGGTTAAAGCCATGAAATAAACAAAAAGATACAAGTGGAAGAAAAGCAGAAAGGGGTAGAAAGGGGGCTTGGGTTTTCAGAGTATAAGAATGCACTATATACATCACTGAAACTATCAAAGAACAGATATAATAAAAGATTATTTCTCAAGGAATTTCCACCATTAGACTTTAGAAGAATTTATAGTAGTAAAAGTCTGATTTCCAGTTTCAGGAGATCTGATGACCTCCTGTGGCATGGCACACATAGAATGCACAGACATACATGAAGGCAAAACACCCCTGCACATGTGTTAAAAGAATTGGACACAGAAGGAATTCAAGGCTCTTACCTATACATAACAAAATAAATAAGCAGTAAACCAAAAGCCAACATCAAATTAAATAGAGCGATACTTGAAGCAATCCCACTAAAATAAGGGACAAGACAAGGCTGCCCACTCTCGCCATATCTATTCAATATAGTACTGTAAGTTCTAGCTAGGGCAATAAGACAATTAAAGAAGGTCAGGAGGATACTGATTTGAAAAGAAGAAGTCAAGGGATCACTATTTGTAGCTAATAAGATAGTATATATAAGCAACCACAAAAGTTCTTCCAAAGAAATCCTACAGCTGATGAACTTCAGCAAAGTGGCTGGATATAAAGTTAACTCAAACAAATCAGTAGCCTTCCTCTACTCAGAGGACAGGAAATTATTATCCTTCTCAGGCTGAGAAAGAAATTAGGGAAACAACACTCTTCATAATAGTTTCAAATAATATAAAATATCTTGGTGTAGCTCTAACCAAACAAGTGATAGGTCTGTAAGACAAAAACTTGAAATCTCTGAAGAAAGAAATTGAAGAAGACCTCAGAAGATGGAAAGATCTCCCTTGCTCATGACTTGGTAGAATTTACATTTTAAAAATTTGGTCGTCTTACCAAAAGCAATTTACAGATTCAATGCAATTCCCATCAATGTTCCAGTACAATTCTTCAAACATGGAAAGAGTGATTCTCAAATATGTAGGGAAAAGCAAAAAAACCCAGGATAGCAAAAATAATTCTCAACAACAAAAGAACTTTTGGGGGAATCACCATCTATGACCTCAAGCTGTACTACAGAGCAATGGTGATAAAAAATCTCATGGTATTCATATGGAGATAGACAGGTCTATCAGTGGAATACAATTAGAGATCCAGAAATAAAACCACACACTTATGGACACTTGATCTTTGACAAAGAAGCCAAAAATGTAAAATGGGAACAAAAGAAAGCATCTTCAATAAATGGTGCTAATCTAATTGGCAGTTGTATGTAGGAAAATGGAAATAGATTCATATTTCTCACTTTGCACAAAACTCAATTCCAAGTGGAACAAGGACCTCAACATAAAACCAGATACACTCAATCTCATAGAAGATAAAGTAGAAAAGAGCCTCAAAATCATTGGCTTGGTGGGAAAATTCCTCAACAGAATACCAGTGGCTCAAGCTCTAAAATCAACAATTGATAAATGAGACCTCATGAAACTGAAAAGCTTCTATAAGGCAAAAGACACCATCCATCAATAAGACAGATAGACAACCTACATTTTAGGGAAAAGTCTTCACTAATTCTACATCAAATAGAGAGCTAATATCCAAAATATATAAGGAACTCAAGAAATTACCTTCCAAAAACCAAATAGCACAATTAAAAGATGGGGTACAGAGGTAAACAGAAAATTCACAACAGAAGAATCTCGAATGGCCTAGAAGTACTTAAAGAAATGTCCAAAGTCCTTAGTCAACAGGAAATTCAGATCCAATTTACAGTCAGATTCTACCTTAGACCAATCAGAATGGGTAAGATCAAAAAGTTAGGTGACAGCAAATGTTACCTAGGTTGTGGCAAGGATTCCCTCCATTGATGGTGGGAATGCAAATTGCTACAACCACTCTGAAAATCAGTCTGGAGGATCCTAAGAAAATTGGAAATAAATCTGCCTGGAGACCCAGCTATATCACTCTTGGGCATATACCCATAAGATGCCCCCCATACCACAGGAACACATGCTCCACTATGTTCATAGCAGCCTTATCTGTGATAGCCAGGAGTTGGAATCAACACAGATGTCCCACGACAGAAGAATGGATACAGAAAATGTGATTCATTTGCACAACAGAATACCATTCAGCTATTATGAATGAAGATATCATGAATTTTGCAAACAAATAAATGGAACTAGAAAATATCATCCTGAGTGAGGTAACTCAGATTCAAAAGGTTATGCACGCTGTGTGTCCACTAATAAGTGAACATTAGCCAACAAGTACAGAATACCTAAGATACAACCCACAGACCATGAGAGGTTTAACAAACAGCAAGGCCCAAGTGAGGATGCTTCCATCTCAAGTAGAAGGGGGAGGAAAATAATCACAGGAGGCAGAGGGAGGGCGGGACTTGGGTGGGAGGAGGGAAGTGGAACAGAATCAGATATGGGAGTGGGGAGCAGGAAAGAATCCCTGTGGGTCAAGAGAATGAATGGAAATATGCAACCTTGGGGATGGAGAGGTGGGAGGACCTTCTAGAAAATATCAGAGACCTGGGAGGTAAGAGACTCTGAGGACTCAAGGTGGGGGATGACCTTAGCCAAAATGCCCAACAACGGGGAGAGGGAACTCCCAAGAGTCCACCTCCAATAGATAGACAGGGCCTCAGTGGAGGGCCTGGGTTACCAACTCACAGTAAAAACTTTTAACCCAGAATTGTTCCTGTTTACAAGAACTGCGGGCACAAAAATGGAAAAGTTACTGAAGGAAAGGTGGTCCAATGACCTGCCCAATTTGAGATCCATCTTATCGGGATGGTGGTTACAAAGGCCTATCACCATTATGAATGCTATAGTGTGCTTGCAGACAGGAGCCTAGCATGGCTGTCCTCTGAGAGGCCCTACTAGCAGCTGACTGAGACTCTGATAGTTACACCCAACCATTGGACTGAAGTCTGGGACCACTATGGTTAAACTGTGGAAAGGACTGAAGAAGCTGAAGGAGTGGGCCACACCATAGGAAAACCAGAAGTCTCAACTAACCCAGAGCCCTGGGAGCTCCCAGACACTGAGCCACCAACCAGGCAGCATACAGGTGGTGGTCCAAGGCCCCCATCACATATTTAGCAGAGGACTGCCTGGTCTGGCCTCAGTGGGAGAAAATGCACCTAATCCTGGAGAAACTTGAGGCCCCAGAGAGGAGGTAAGCTTTGCTGAGACACCAACTAGTGCCAAGGGTGAGAAGGAATGGGATAAGGAATTGTGGGAGTGGGGACTGGGAGTGGAGCAACAGCTGTATTGTATATAAATAAAATAGTATTAAAAAAGAAACCAGGAAATAAGGTCCTGGGTTTGGTCTCTAAAGCAAGAAAAAATTCACCAACACATGTAGTTGGAGGAAGGGAAACAGGGAGAGAGAGGAGAAGGGAGGGAAAGAGGAAGAGAAAACAAGAAAGACCCCAAAATGGAAATTTAATTAATAAAAGAACAAAATGCCCCTGTCCCTCAAAATAGAAAAGAAAGAATGTGATGGTCAAAGACTTCAAACCACACCCAATGTGAAAATCACCCAGATGTATGGAAAACATCCTCATATGAAAACATATGCTAACAACTGTTCTGGAAATTGCAAGAATTTGGTTAAACTGACAAAAGCTTAAAATTTCTGAGAGAAAGCAACATGGAGTTAATGTTGAGCACAATCACTATTTTTGTGTAACAACAGAAACAGGCTAGAGGACACCCAGATAGCTAGTCAACCAACCAGAGCTCCCAGGGACTAAACCAGCAACCAATAAGTACACATGGAGGGACCCATGGCTCCAGCACATATACAGCAGATGGCATTGTCCAGCATCAATAGGAGGAAAAGCCCTTGGTCCTGTGAAGGCTCGTTTCCCCAGTGTAGGAGAATGCCAGAACATTGAGGTGGGAGTGGGTGGGTAGGAGAGGGAGCATCCTCATAGAAGCAGGAGGAAGGGGGAGGGGGATAGGGGCGAGGGGGGAAAGAGAATAACATTTGGCATGTAAATATGTAAAATATACGAGAATAATAAAACTTAAAAAAAGTGTTACCACCAAACCACAGAGAAACTGAGCAAGATGAAGAGTCAGAGAAAGAACAAATTCATTTACTCTCATATCCCACATCCTCAGGCTGACATTCATCTTCTGTCCCTGAACTTTGAAGATTCTAGATCTTAGCTCAGACAGACAGAATCATCTCAGACCACTAGCTCCCACTGGCTTTAATCATGCAAACAACCCTCTTCATAAAACTCTCACACAGACATTATTTGTAATATAGATTTAGGATGTTCATAGCATGTATTTAGGATATATATTCAAAAGCCCTGTTTCCCTTAAGAATTCTCACCAATACATTCAAGAAGAGGAAATAAGACTTTTATTAGTCTATAAATTCGAATTTCTCCATAAGCATTTTCCAGTTTCTTGCTTTTTAGTGCCCAAAGTGCATGCTGGGTCACAGTGTTCACAATCATCCTCAACAGGAACTTCTCTTGTAAAATCTGTTAGATCTTATTGGTCATTAATAAAATCTTCTGTCTAGCCACACTGCCATTTGTGTCAGTGAACACCTGAATATCCAAGGCCAGGCTGGTAGTTTCAGAAAATGGACCAAGTTTTGACTGAGTGAAATCCTGAATGACAGTTTACCTGGACATGGTCACATCGAGGACCCCTGGAGGAATGCCAAAGCCTTCCTTCTGGGGTAGGCTAAGAAGGAGATGGCAAAACCTTCCTCAGGCAATCCAGTACAAGTATAGACAGTGTGTACAGAAAATGTCTATCCTAGCTTTCTCCCCATGGATATGTGTGGACTAAAGGCCTCTCACCTACAGAAAATATTATTACATAAATTAACTAAATATGACCCCCTTGATCTAGTTGTACACCACAATCCCTGCATTTGTGTTTCTCCATAAGTAATAGCCCTGTCTTCGTGCACAGGTGAATTCTATTCCACTGTATAAATACGCTGAGCTTCTGGTTACTGCCATTCTTATCAAGAGCCCAATGGACCCAGTTTCCAGCTTGTGTGTGTATGTGTGTGTGAGTGTGTGTGAGTGTGTGTGTGAGTTCATGAGTGTGTGTGTGTGTGTGTTTGTGTGTGTCTGTGTATGTGTGAGTGTGTGTTTGTGCATTCATGCATGCATGTGTGCAGATCCCTACAAGGATGTAGCAAGCTGGAAGTGTAAAGGTGCAGTGCCTGATGATACTCAATTAGGGACACATCACTGCCAAGGTCAGGAGGACAAATACTTTCCTGTTTGCTGCTGGAGGTACACAGCTTTGAGGACATGAGGCTACTGATTGGTCCTTTCAAATAAAGGAGACATAGCTTTCTTTTGGTACCACTATTCTTTACAGCAGGTACTAGATAAGGAAAGAAATATGATTTCAGAATAAAAGTCTGAGTAATAATTTTTACACTAGAAAACGGTTTTACCCATACTCAAATACAGCACTTATTTATAACAGGGAGATTTTAGGTCACACATTTTTATTAATTCCATAGTACATGAAACACAGAAATCAACATTTTATTGTGTTTTCCCCCTTTGAATTGTGCAAGAACATTGTGGGTAAACTGAATTCCGTATTCTACTTTAACATGGGGCCTACACAGAGAGCTTTAAAAGTCCAGAGGCACCGTTGAATGCCAAGTGCTTGCCTGGCATGCTTGAGGCCTCCCCAGCACCACAAAAAAAGATGTATACTAACGTCTCGTGTTTTTCTGTGTAAATATTTTATATAGTGATGCTCAATTTTCATTCATACTGTTTTGCTGTGGTTTCATTTAACCTTTAGAAATTGCAATTTATTCATCTGAAAATTGTCGTTTTCATGGCTTAAAATTTCATTAAGAAAATATGAAATGTAATTAGTTATATTTCTTATTATTGCCCCTTAAAGGGAATCTGTGTTTGTCTTCAGAATATAATTTCAGGTATTTAAAATAGACGCGCTTGGAATTTTTTCTACAGCAGAGTGTTCATCTTCAGCATCTACCACAGAACACGAAGCAGCTAGAATTTAAGGCAAATGGGCACTGGGTCAGGCTGTCCTGTGCTCGCTCAGCAAGTTGTTCATATGTTTTATTTTGGAAAATCTATTTCTCAGATGGACGCTCAGGAACATTTTACTCTGCTTTCTTCAAACTGATGATGGGGAAATGGTACATTATTCAGTCTAGTCTCTGGTTGCTGGCTAACCTAAATACAAACACACACATACACACACACACACACACACACACACACACACACACACGTCGTCGTCGTCGTCGTCATCATCATCATCATCATCATCATCATCATCATCATCATCATCATCATAGGTTGGGATTGGTTTTGATAAGAAATGGTTGTAAACTCACTTGAGTCTTTAAATTTACCAAATAAGAACTTTAGGGTTTCTCAACTTCTATTGCACTTCTTAAAACAATACTTCTAATGACAGTTTACTTGTCATGAAATCTTTCTAGTTTATTTTTAAGTGCAAGTTTCCCTATCTTTTTAATTCTCTACAGGCAATGCCTGTAGGTTTATGGTCACCTGGGAGGGAAAATAAAAAGCCAGGCTCTATTCGAGAGAAAAGACACATTGGCTTAAGAATATTTACATGTTGACATGAGAATAATATTATTATAGCTAATGCTCAGATTTACCATACATTATCCATTGTGGAAGTACATTATTTATATTTTCGGTTAATCACTGCCAAATTACATGGTTTATTAATTTCACTTCAGAGAAGAGAAAAATAGAGTTTTGGGGCTTAAGAATAGCTGAAGTCATATCGTGTGTAAAAGTTAGGGCTGATAAAAGATTAGTGTTTAATTCCATTCAACTAAGGAATCAACAAAGGAAAAGGAAGAATTAAATACCAGCTTTGCTCAAAGAAGATCAGGAAACTAAGAGCTTCTCATCAGATAAAAACAGACAAAGCAAGGCTTTCACCAAATGCGTTTCTGTGAAGCACACACTGCTTTCTAAATTCCCACTAATCCAAGAGAAGAAAATCTGCCAAGACACAGCATTCCTAGAAAAGGCTTCAGGAGCTCTCTTCCTGTGTTCAGAGTGACCACCACCCAGAACCAACTGAAGCAGGCGACAGAGATGAAATCTATTGCCACACCACAATCCAGATCCAGGACCACTAATTGGAGACCTAACTTCAGAAAAAGTATCTGCAGTCAGTAACTCCATCATCAGGATAGCAAAACAAGCAAAAAGAACAGTATCGTCTATGTCACATACATAAAGGAAGAAAAAAATACAGGAGCCCAAAGAAATTCCCAAGTAAGACTTGCGGCAACGTAACGAGACACTTTCCTATGAACATGGCATTCATCAGTGAGCAAAACAGACAAAGTTTATCCAATACCACCTTGGACAAGCCTTAAGGGAAATGAAGAATAGCTTCCTTCTTCATTCAGTAATTTGCTCATTAATTCACAGAAGAATCCATCTTAAATGATTTAATTGTCCACTATGTGCCTGCTACCACTGATACCTGTTTAAAGACTCTGACTGATGCAACACATGCCTTCACAGAATATGAATCCTCCCCCAGGTAGATAATAGGTAGTGGAGGTAAACATTGAAGAACATGCCTTCAAGGAATATGAATCCTCCTCCAGATAGATAATGGAGGAAAAACGGACAGAACACTAAAGGAGAAACAACAGAAACTCTTAACAATATGAACCTTGACTGAAAGTATAAATAGGTGCTCTCTTAATTATCTTTTAAAAGTCTTAATGAATGTGAGGACTCTTTAAAATGGCCAGTGTCACATCATTTTATTGTAATTTTACCTAATATCTGACTTAATCATATTCTTGCCTTTTTAAAGTGAAAGGAATCATCAAGTCCACATTGTACATAAATATGTGCAAAATACACTCTAACTCTGAGAACTAAGTGGATTGATGTCACACGGCTGTCACTTGTCAATCCGCACTCTCTGCAGGAACAAGTAACTGAGAGGCGGTGCCAGAAATGCCTCACAGGTTTAATTTAATTAGTACAGTTCTGACCTTTTATAGTATTAACATATAATCTCCTGTCCCTGTGGACTGGCCTCCTCATTATGCTTTCTGCCTGAAGCCTAGAGCACATTGATTTCCAATTACAAGTTTATAAAACTGCCAAGTCATTCCTGTCAAATGACTGCTTTTACCCATGTGGCTTAAAATCATACAAGTCAAGTTTTTAAAAACTGAATAATTATTCTAAAACTTCAGATATGAAGAGGGGCCCAGAGGACACAAAATCATTGTGACAAATTGCAAAGTGCCTGGTGGGGGGACATAGAAATAAAGATACTGGCCAACCACAACTCTTTCCACACCTGTCAC